>NC_060275.1:65755080-65974146 GCF_021613505.1 Equus quagga | reverse complement strand
CTCCGATGGCGGCCCGCTAAGTTGGCCGCAGCCCCCGGCCGAGCGGCGGCCAGGCCAGAGGGCGCCCCCTGCGCAGCCCGGGCCGGGCCATGGCCCGCGCGCCCCCGCTGGGGCTCCAGGGCGGCGGGGCGCGAGTCCCCGGGGCCCCCGGCCCGCGCCTCTAGCGTGCCCCCCCCGGCCCCGGGCCCTGCCTCGCGCACGCGTGGGAAAGTTGGCCTGGAACCGGCCCGACCAGTTCCGCCCGGGCGCGCGGACCGGCCGCAGGAAGTTGCTGCAAAACTTTTCTGGGGGGTGCAGCCGGTGCCCCCCGCGCGCCGGGGCCGGATGCGCGCCGGGTAGGGTCCCCCGGGCCGAGAGAGGTGCCCGGAGGGAGGAGCGCGGAGGGGGCGCCCTGGCCCCGCTGCCCTGGGGCTATGGCCATGGTGACCGGCGGCTGGGGCGGCCCCGGCGGCGGCGGCGACACGAACGGCGTGGACAAGGCGGGCGGCTACCCGCGCGCGGTCGAGGAAGACTCGGCCTCCCCTCCCGGCGCCGCCAGCGACGCGGAGCCGGGCGACGAGGAGCGGCCGGGGCTGCAGGTGGACTGCGTGGTGTGCGGGGACAAGTCGAGCGGCAAGCACTACGGCGTCTTCACCTGCGAGGGTTGCAAGAGCTTCTTCAAGCGGAGCATCCGCCGCAACCTCAGCTACACCTGCCGGTGAGCCCTCTATCCGCGCCCCGCCGCCGCGCCCCCAGCCCCGGCCTGGACCGGGCCTGTGACCTGCTCGGTCACCTTGGGCCTGGTGCTGACCTACCCTGGGCCTCCACTCCCCCTCTGGGATAGGGGCACAGGTCCCTCTTCCCCTCTCCCTTCCATTTCTACGGTTGTGTATACAGTCGGCGCTGTTTCGATGCGGGTCCCTCATCGGGTGGTCCCTTGCGGCTTCCGCCCCAGTTACTTGCTCCTCCTCTCTCCCTCTTTTCTCCGGAGAGGGGTCATCTCCGCGGGGGGGAGGGGTTAGGGGGTGCTGTCAGGGTGGCACCCTAACCCCAGGGCATCCCTCCTCTCGGGCATCCGGGCGCACGGGGGCCCCCGCGGGAATCGAACGTGAAACTTGGACTGTGGGGCTCGAAGCGTCCAGGGGCCATTGTCTGCGGCCGCGCGGATCGATACGGCGCGCCCTTGGGGTCAAATATCACTTCCAAAGTCGCCCTGGCCACCGAGGCGGCGGCCGGAGCGAGACTGGGTGGCAGAGGGCGGCCTCCTTCGCCTGGGGGGGCCGTGCTGTGGGGTGGAGCTGGGTCTGCCCATGGGGGGAACCCCCCCGGGCTCACCCTGGGCCTTGGGTCACCGGAAGCCGCCGCTGGGAGGACTGGGAGGGCGGCTGGATCTGCCCGCGCCTCGGCTGCTCCCCGCCCCCGTGCCCTCTCACCCCTGGCAGGAGTCGGGGCAGACCGAGGCTCCCGGAAAATCCCTGAAACTTCGCTGGCCTCTCAGACGGGGTGGGCGTGAATGCTCCGAGAAGGAGCCGGGGCGCCTTAGGTTGCAGTCCCGGCTGACAGGGCGTGGCCTTGCCAGCTTCTCTGGTTGGTCCTGGGGCATTAGGTCCCCTGGAGAAGGTTCTGGGGTTGGGTGTCCCTTTCCCACCGTTTTCTGGTGAGCGTCCTTTCGCTCCGTTGACAAGCCCCACTCTGCGTCCTCTGAACGTGTACGGCTTTACAGAGCCAACATGGAGAGTCCCATGCTCCAGATGCGCAAAACTGAGGCCGGAGAGCCTTGCCCTGGGTCACCGGGGAGAGGCCCTGCCGCACTTGGGCTTAGCAGGGGGCACGTGGGGCTGGCGAGAGGGCGGTGGTTGAGTCGAGGTCAGGGCATCCCCCTGGAGAGCTGCTGATGGAGGGCTCGTTAGCAAGGCCACCAGGCAGGACACCCAAGGCTGGAGTTTGGCCCCAGGTCCAGGGTCAGGGCTTGTCTGGGGTGGCCGTGTGTGCTCTGTTTAGGGGGTGGGGGGCTGGCTTAGTGCCTCCTCCGGCGCTAACTGGGCCACCAGACTTTGGCCTCATTCTTACTGCTGCAATAACTGCCTGCTCTCTGGCCGGGTCTTTAGGGAGGGCAGGGAGGGGTTCAGGCACTTTCCGGGTCCAGGGGCTCCCTGAGGGCGGGGGCAGGGAGCACCAAGGTGGAGGAAGGAGGCAGCATTGTTTGGAGCTGGCAGGTTCTTCAGAAGCTCTGTGCTGGGTTACCTGGTGAAGTCACTGCTGCTCTCTGAGCCTCAGATTGATTCAGCAAAGTCTCCTCAGAGCCCAGCTTGGGTGGTTCCCCAGAGAAACCCAGCTCCAAGCCCAGCCCTCTTCCATTCGGGAGGAGACAGAGAGCCGCAGATGCCCCCAGCCTGTGGCCTGGGCTGGGCAGAGGGAGGGATGGGCCTGGGGTCCCAGGAGGGAGCAAGGGGCTCTGCCTGAGGCTCAGGGAGGGCCGCTTGAAGGAGGACCACAGAGGGGGCCTGCAGAGAGCTGCCCTAGGACGCTTCGTGGCAGGTCGGGGGCACTGTTGTCAGGTGAGAACCCCAGGCGGGGGAGAAGTTAGACTGAGTGGATCTGAGATGCTGGACCGAGGGTCTCACGGAGCCACGGAGGATGTGTGGACAAGAGAGGGTTGGGATCAAATTGGACTGGAGGCCAGAAGCTCAGTGAGGAGGCTGAGCTGGGCCACAGAGTTGGGCCAAGCATGTGCTCTTTAGGTGGGATAGCAGGCAGAACTTCCCATCTGGAGGGACAGGAGACCTGTCCTGACTCCACACCTGGGGAAGTGGTGGCAGAAGGTTCAGGGCCTCCGCTGAGGTCAGGGGCCCTTTCCACCCAGCTGCTCAGGACCCTCCCCCGCCTGCTTGCTGGGCTTTGTTCTGGTTCTGCCTGAGCTCTTTCCGCCCTAGCAGGGCCTCTTCCTGGGGGCTCGGGCTGGTCCAGGGGCAGAGAGCAGAGGCCTGGGCTCACAGGCCAGGCCAGGACCCTGGGCACTTGGAGGTCCCCCAGAGCCTCAGCTCTCCTAAAGCTGCCATTGGGACCCCCAGCTGGGGCCTGGGTCTTGAGGCACTGCCCCAGGGCCCCCAGATTTCCCCAGACCCGGTGCCTCCTACTATTGGCGGCCTCTGGCCTTCCTTTTCCAGGTGAGGAGCCTGAGGCGGGGTGGAAAAGTGGCTGCCTGGGCCTGGGCGGGTCTGCTTGTCACCTACCTTGAGGGTTTCATTGTGGTTGCCTCCGGCACCCTCATGGTGGCCCGGCGGGGCTTCCAGGGTGTCTGCCCTGGGCTGCGTGCGGAGAGATGTGGAGGGAGCAGAAGGTGCCAGGGCATTTGAGGAACAGAGGCCTGAACCTGCCTGCCTGAGGCTGACCTTGGACAGACAGACGGACAGATGGAGAGCTCACTCTCTTGCAGGGCAGGGCCCTTGGGAGGAGCAACAACGATCCCCCAAGAGCCACCCAGAGGAAGCTTCTTGGGCTCAGTTAGAAGGTGGGAGGTCTTCCCACAGGAGGGGAGGTGGGGGTGGGACCTTAAAGGGGGGACAGGCATTCATTCATTCATTCGTTCCTTCATTGGTGGCAGCCTTGTGCAGGGCAATGATGCTGGGCCCCACAGTGCTGTGACCCCATAGGGGTCCCTGGCCTGGCCCCTAGTCTCTTGGTCACCTCTCAGAACCCTGCTCCCTGACTCCGTTCTTTCTCTGCTCTCACATTGCTCTTGGGACAAAGACTCCACCCCTTAGGCTGACAATGGCCAAGTAAAATGAAACTGTTTAGGCTTCCATATTTTCAAATTTCCAAGCTTTCGCTCTCTCTGATCATCTGGGGAACTTATGTTCATCCTTCAAAACCCAGTTCCAGCATACCCTCCCTAGTATGCTAATCTGCTTTGCCATGGACTCCTATTCATCCATCACCACCCACCCCGACTCTTCTTTCCTCTTTGCAGACCTGCAGGCTTAGCCCCTGGGCCCCTTTGAGGTCACTTCCCCAGCCCCAGGGAGGCCCCCAGTGGTGTTTCTCTGGTGCATCCTTCAAAGTGGCTCAGGGAGCAGGATGTAGGTGTCCAGGTGACCCCCACGGTGACCTCTGAGTGCTCGCAGGTCCAACCGTGACTGCCAGATCGACCAGCATCACCGGAACCAGTGCCAGTACTGCCGTCTCAAGAAGTGCTTCCGGGTGGGCATGAGGAAGGAGGGTGAGTCCCCGTGGGGCCGGGCGTGGGGGCGGGCGGGCTCTGGGCCTGCTGACCTCACCTCTGAGCCGGGCCGGGCCCTGGGCTGCGGGAATCTGATTAGCCAGTGGGCAGCCATGTCAGGACTGCTCTCCCCGGGCCCCTGAGGCAGGTTCCCCAGCCCTGCCGCGTCGGTGGCCCCCTGCCCCCAGCCCGGCCACCACTTTCTGAACAAGGGTATACTTTTTTATTTGATTTGCTTTTCTCCTCCCTGCCTCCTCGTGTTTGCCCAAGGCAGGAGCTCGCCCGATAGAGGCAAAGGGCTGTTTACCCTTCCGCCTGACCCCGGGCACCCGGAGCCAGGGCAGGCCAGCCTCCTGTCCCTGCCCCGGGGACTTGGGCGGACACATGCGGGGCAGCTGGGCCTAGAACTCGACCAAACCCCCTTAGAGTTCAAGCGGAACCCAGAGACTTGCGCACGGAGCCTGGGCGCCCCACCCCGGGCTTCATGCCACTGCGTGTGCTCTCAGGGCCAGGCTGTGGCCATGGCTCCTCTCCACCTGCAGCCGGAGTCTCTCCTGCTCTGAAGTTGGCTGCTTCTCTGCCGGGCCTCTGTGGAAGAAGCTGGGAACAGCTGCTCAGAGTTTTTCTTTTAAAACCGTCTGATCATTCACTCCCTTTGATCCTTTTAAGTCTGAGGTGACTCTCCTGCCCCACCCCCGCACCTGCATTTTGCCTCCATTTGACCTAAAATCCTACTGTACCTTCAATCAGAGCTTCAGATCTCTAAAGTTTCAGGAGTGGAAATGATCATAATCTTAGCTTGTGCCCGAAAGCACAGTCCTACCTCAGGGCCTTTGCACAGGCTGATTCCTGTCTGGAGCCTCCTTTCTTCAGATACCTGCTTGGCTTCCTCTCTCCCCTCATTTACAGTTTGCTCAAACACCACCTCCTCAGGGAAGCTCTCCTGATTGCCCCTCGCCATCCCCTTTATTTCACACCATCCACCTTGCTGTCTGATTCACTTGCCCCCCCACAAGCACGGCTGCTCCCCGAGGTCAGGGGCTCTTGTCTGGTTTTCTGACATATCCCCAGTGCCCCCAGCAGGTCCTGGGACACAGAAGGTGCTCAGTAAATGTCTCTGGGCTTGAATGACAGTCTGTTTAGGTCTTACTTCGTGCCAAACAGGTTATTAGAGTGCCACCTAATTCAGTGATTGGTGTCAGCATTGCTGTTATCACTGTCAGCATGTGCATTTTACAGACGGGGAAACTGGGCGCACAGTGGAGAGGCGGGGCCGTTTGCTGGGGTCAGAGAGCAGTAGAGTTGTGTGGGACTTGAACCCGCGGTCTGGGCTGAATGAGGAGGAGGAAGAGCTGGGGAAGGGGTGCTCAGAGTGGGAACAGCAGGTGCAAAGGCCCTGAGGTGGGACCATGGCTGGGGGATGGAGGGATGGTGAGGTGGGGTTTACAACTCAGTGAGCAAAGGGGGAAGGAGAAGCTCCCCGATCCCCCAGAGCCAGGGGTCAAGCTGGCATTCACTGCAGCCCCATCCGGCCATACTCATTTGACAGGCGACCCTGAGACTTAGAAGTCCCCTGAGCAGGCTGGAACCTGAGCCTCTGCCTCCCTGCTCAGCTCTGCCACCCCCGGGTCCCCCCCCAGGGCCCGCTCCCCATCCACCCCACGGTGGGTTGACCAGAAGTTCACGGGGGTGGCGGGACAGGGCATGCCAGCTCATTTCAGTTGGTTCATTAGTCTGCCTGGCACAGGGCCCAGCCTGGCACGGGCTGGACAGGCATGCAGCCACTCTTCCTCCTCTTTGTGTCTCGGTTTCCCTCTCATCCACCTGGTCACCCACGACACTGGCCAAGGCTGGCAGTGGGTCCTGCTCTCCTCACAGCAAGGCTCCTGAGGGTCGCTGAGCTTTATTGTGCACGTCCCGCAGGCCAGGCTGCTGCTTCTAGCGCTGGGCGGCTGCAGGGACCCCGCGGGAGGTCTGCTGGGGGCGGGTAGAGAAATGACCCATCTGCACAGGAGAGGTCTCCCTGGATTCCCCGTGATTGACAGGTCAGCCTCCTTGGCTGCAGAGCAGAGCTCACACGGTCCAGTGGGAGGGGG
The DNA here is from genome assembly GCF_021613505.1 of Equus quagga. NCBI lineage: Eukaryota > Metazoa > Chordata > Mammalia > Perissodactyla > Equidae > Equus > Equus quagga. The sequence goes on along the minus strand of NC_060275.1, from coordinate 65,967,852 downwards.
CCAGGTGTGGATTAAATTAGCCCTCCCCTAGCGGCCCCATTCCCGCGCCAAGGTCCCTGCACCAGGCTCCTCTGCGGGGAAGTGGGGGTGGGGATGGTGGCTGGCCCTGGCCTCAGGCTGGAGGCACAGGGCAGAGCAGGGGGGCCCTGTAAGGCCCCGGCCTCCCAGCGAGCTGTTCGCCCATGGGGTGGGGATGGGGTTCCAGGGGAAGACTGGGCGTCCTGGGCCTTGGAGCCGAGGGGCCAAGTGGCCCTCTAATGACTGTCTCCCCTCTTTATTCCTCCCCCCCCATGACTCCGGCCCCTGCTTTCCCCTTCCTCCTTCCCTGTTCCTCCCTCTTCCTGACACCCCACCCTCCCCTCTCTGGTGTGTCCGGCTCCCCCCCCCCCCCCCCCCCGGGGCCCTCAATTCCTTTCCCGTACCCATTTCCGTGACTCTTCTTCTCCATCTCCTTCCCTTCCCCATTTCCTGCGGGGGGCGGGGGGTGCTCTCTCCCGTCCCCTCCGTGCCCTCCTCCCCGCTTCCCTTCCCTGCGGCCCGACCCCCTCCCTCCCCTCGCAGCGGTGCAGCGCGGCCGCATCCCGCACTCGCTGCCGGGCGCCGTGGCCGCCTCCTCCGGCAGCCCGCCGGGCTCGGCGCTGGCGGCGGCGGCGGCGGGCGGAGACCTCTTCCCGGGGCAGCCGGTGTCGGAGCTGATCGCGCAGCTGCTGCGCGCCGAGCCCTACCCCGCGGCGGCCGGGCGCTTCGGCGCGGGGGCCGGCGCGGCGGGCGCCGTGCTGGGCATCGACAACGTGTGCGAGCTGGCGGCGCGGCTGCTCTTCAGCACCGTGGAGTGGGCGCGCCACGCGCCCTTCTTCCCCGAGCTGCCGGTCGCCGACCAGGTGGCGCTGCTGCGCCTCAGCTGGAGCGAGCTCTTCGTGCTGAACGCGGCGCAGGCGGCGCTGCCCCTGCACACGGCGCCGCTGCTGGCCGCCGCCGGCCTCCACGCCGCGCCCATGGCCGCCGAGCGCGCCGTGGCCTTCATGGACCAGGTGCGCGCCTTCCAGGAGCAGGTGGACAAGCTGGGCCGCCTGCAGGTCGACTCGGCCGAGTACGGCTGCCTCAAGGCCATCGCGCTCTTCACGCCGGGTGAGAGGCGGGCGCGCGCCCTGCGCCCCGAGGCCTCCACCCCCAGGTCCCGGGGTCCCCGGACCCAAGGCTGGCTCTGGCTGGCCCCGTGCCTCGGGCTCCCACAGCCGCTCTCCCTGACTCCCAGGCTCCCCGAGCCAACGCCCCGCCGCCCCCTCATCAAGGTGTTCTTGCTCGGTGAGGGGTCGTGGCGGGGGGTGGAGGGGTGGGTGACCCCTGACACCTGGTTCTGGCCTTCATTCCCTGATCTCTGTCCTTCCTAAACCCTCTGACCCACTCCGCCGACTTAGGGTTCTCTTCCCGCACGCACGCGAGGCTGCCCTCTCCCTGGGTCCCGGGCCCCCAACCCGCTCCCTGGGTGGCGTCCGCGCGGCTCGGCCACGCTGCACGCGTAGGGGCGGGGCTTGGAGGCCCCTCCCGCCGAGGGGCGGGGCTGTCCGAATACCGGCCTTGCCCTGAGTGACGGCAGAAGCTGCACCTTATTCCGGGGACTGGTGGCCGGCTGGCTCTGCGCTCTAGATGGCGCAAGATCCCGCTAGGTGTCTCCCTGGGGCCAGGGATGCGGCAACCATACCCAAGCCTCTGGGACGGGCCTTGCATCTGATAAATATGGCTTTGTCCCTCCTCCTTTCCCAGAAGACTGCCCCCCACCTTCACGGCCCCGGCTAGATGCTGTGCCGGTCACTCACAGCCCGGGCTCCTCTGGGCTGTCTGAATACCGCCTCTGGGCTTTGCCTTACTCCCCAAGTTCCCTCCCCAGCTTCCCCTTGAGCTTGATTAGAACTTGTCTCCGGGCCAGGCATCTCAGTCGGGTGGGTCCCCCTGCACCCTTGAGACATCACTGCCTCTACCCCTGTGTCATCGTCCTTAGATGAGGCCACCTCAGTATCTCTAGGACCGACACTGCCTTAGATACTTCTGTTTGTGTCCAGGTCCCATCTCCCACCCCCTGAGTGCCCCGTCCTTCCGTACTCACACCCTGAGTGGTGGCCCCCAGTCACCCCTGGGGCCCTGCATCGTCCCGCCACCTCCCACCCCTGTCTCACCTTGCCCTTGTCCCCCCAGATGCCTGTGGCCTCTCGGACCCCGCGCACGTGGAGAGCCTGCAGGAGAAGGCGCAGGTGGCCCTCACTGAGTATGTGCGGGCCCAGTACCCGTCCCAGCCACAGCGCTTCGGGCGCCTGCTGCTGCGGCTGCCCGCCCTGCGCGCCGTGCCCGCCTCCCTCATCTCCCAGCTCTTCTTCATGCGCCTGGTGGGCAAGACGCCCATCGAGACGCTGATCCGGGACATGCTGCTGTCGGGCAGCACCTTCAGCTGGCCCTACGGCTCGGGCCAGTGAGCGCCGGGCGGGCGCCGGCCTCCGGTCAGGGAAGCCCGGCCGCCACGGGGACCCCAGGTGGAGGACCCCGGCTGCTGTCTTCGGACTCTTGTTTTTTTAAAGACTGTGAAATGTTTGTCTTTTCTGTTTTTTAAATGATCATGAAACCAAAACGAAACTGGTGGTTCAGACTCCAGCTTTGTCCTCCCCACAACCCCTGGCCAAGATGGGGCCTAGGGCCTGAGGGGCCAGCGGTGGGGACCTCGTGGGCGTGGGGTGGGCTCCCCTGGTGTGATGGACAGAGGCCTGGCATCTGGACTGCAGGGGCAGCCCCAGCGGGCAGTGGTGGCGCGCCCCAGGTGGGTCCTCTGGACATGTCATCCCCGTCAGACACTACATGACAAATGAATCAAGGCCACTAATAAAAATGTTTCCTGCCTGCACGACCCAGCATCTTTGTGAGGGGAGCGCGGGATGGGATGGGGCCTGCCGGGAGCACACACACGCAGCCATCTGGAATAGCCACAGCCTAACGAGAGCCCTCCTTGCTGCTTTTGTTAGACAGTTTTGTGGGGAAACAGGCTGGGGGCAGGGTGTGGGGCTTGAGGTCAGCCAGTCAGCCCAGCAGGTGGCTCAGGTTCAAATTGAGGCTCTGGCCTGGGCGGGGAGCTTCGCGGATTGACACATGCCCTGAACCAAACGGTGTTTCACCGTTCATCACGTGTCTGGGCCCCAGTGTCCTCCGAGAAACGTCTGGGGCCAGCTTTTTTTTTTTAAAGATTGGCCCTGAGCTAATATCTGTTGCCAATCTTTTTTCTTTTCCCCAAAGCCCCCCAGTACATAGTTGTGTATTCTAGTTGTGCTGTGTGGGACGCTGCCTCAGTATGGCTTGATGAGCGGTGCTCGGTCTGCGCCCAGGTTCTGAACCAGTGAAGCCCTGGGCTGCTGAAGCAGAGCATGTGAACTTAACCAGTTGGCCACAGGGTGCTTCCTGGGCTAGTTCTTTCCCAGCCCAGACACAGCCCTCCATGCCCCTGGCCACACTGATTGGTTCAGGGAGGCCCAGAGCTGGCCAGTGAGATTGAGTGGCAGGATTTGGGACTAGGAGGATATAATCAAAGCAAAGCAGAGGCAAAAGAGGAACATCAATATTGTTGGATAACTTTCGAGCTCCTGGATCAAGCCATACCTGAAACCATTAGACTTCAGTTTCAGTTCCATGAGCTGACTTCCCCTTTTGTGCTTGAGCCAGTTTAGGTTTGGTTTCTTCTCACACATAACTTAAACACTGTTTCCGAGATTGGCATTTGGAAGGCAGGGACCTCTAAGGATAGACTTTGAAATGTGGAATTCATTCAGTTGATACAGGGTGATGCAGGTCACCAGGAACCCTGCCATCCTGGCCTTGGAAGTTTGTGCCCCAGCTCTGTGGTCGTTCCCAGGACTGTGGCTCTAGGGGGTGGGTAAAGGAGGCTTGGCTAGTGGTGGGGGGTGTACCCCTGGGTCCTGACTGAAGTCTTGCCAGGCAGACAAGCCGTCCATCAAAGATGCCCTTCTGAAACAGTGAGAGAAGAACTCGGGCCTCACGCTGCAGTCAGGGCCGGCGCTCAGTCCAGGAAGCAGTCCCAGTCCTCCCAATGCTCCTTGTGAGCACTCCCAGCCTCCCCCATGTCCATCTTGGAGGGGGCCTGGGAAGAGCAGGGAGTGAGGCTGCTGCCCGTGGAATGAATGAGGGTCTCGTGATATGCTCTGCACCCAGAAGGGGCCTGGGATGGATAGGCTGCAGGGCTCCCAGTGGAGGCTGCACTGGTTTCTGCTGTGGGTCAGCATCTTCCACGAGGTCCTGTGGGTAAGTGAATGTGTCACTCCAGTCGGGCTGGACAGCAATGCCCCATTTCTCAGATTCACAGGACATCTGAGGACTAGCAAGCCCATTCCAGTCGCCAGGTCAGTCTTGCGTGCCTGTTCAGACCTGACTACTGAACTCCTACTTCTTCTACAAAACCCTACCCATATGGCCCCCCTGCAAAAAGACCTCTTGAGCCTCCTTGGTTGTTCAGGCTGCCATCCTGCCCTCTGTTATTGCTCTATCACATTGGGCCCAGGGCTGTCTTCCCTGGGGACAGGGGCTCCATGAGGACTGATCTCGGACTGAGGCCTCTCTGTGACCATGTGGCTGGCACTGCCTTTGCTGCCTGCAGTCTGCCTCCCTGTGGCTCCCTCGGGAGGCCAAGACTCAAAGAGGGCCCAGGGGGTCTGGCCTTGCCCATGCCCCACCCACCTGGGCCCTGGCATGGGGTGGACACCGAAGGACCATCCTCGGACCAGGCACGTGAACTGGGCTCACAGCACAGCGGTGACCACGGCTCAGCCTGTGCCGCCCGGGAGCCGTGGACGAGTTTAGGGGCCCACCTACCCGCGCTGGCGTCCCCGCCCCCGCTGGGCTATCCCCAGCATCGCGCCACAGGAATTCTCCAGGACGCAGCCCCACAAGACTTGGGACCCTCCGCCTGGCCCGCCCTGTGACCAGCCCTGCGGGAACTCTGGCCCTGGGGCTCCCCGCCACGGCCGGCCCAGGAGGCGAAGCTGCAGGGGCCCTCAGCTTCCCGCCGGACAGCCCCCGGAGGCTCTGCGGGGAGAGGGAGCCCCTGGACAGACGAGGGTCCACACCCTGCCCGGAGTCCCTCTCTCAAAACCCGATTTTCTTCCCTCTAGAAAATGGAAGAACAGGGTCCAGCTCCGTGGCCGAGTGGTTAAGTTCACGCGCTCTGCTGCAGCGGCCCAGGGTTCGGATCCTGGGTGCGGACATGGCATCGCTCGTCAGGCCACGTTGACGTGGCGTCCCACATCCCACAACTAGAAGGACCTGCAGCCGGGATATACAACTGTGTACGGTGGGGGTTTGGGGAGAAAAAGCAGGAAAAAAAAAAAAAAAAAGAAAATGGAAGAACAGATTTTTGGTGCCAACAGAGTGAAATCAGGAGTAGATATTTAATAAACGTTTATTCCCCTGGGATGGAAAGCAGGACCTGACTTAGGGGACTGACTGAAACCTGGGGTCCCCATGGGGTCAGGGCCGGGGCTCCCAGACAAGGTCCTGGGAGGACTTCCTGGAGGAGGGGCCCTCAAAGCTGAGCCTCAAAGGCCGAGGCATAGGGATTCAGGCGGGGGGACAGCAAGGGCTGAGGCCTGAGGCGGGACGAGAGGCCAGGGCAGAGTGGGACGTGTCCCTGTGCCTGGGTGCCAGGACGCTCAGAAGTACACAGAGCCCTCGCTGTCTCCTCGCTGGTCGAACTTCCGGATCTGCGTTTTGAGGTGCCTCAGCTTGCCCTTCAGGTAGCGGCAGCGAGCCTGCTTGTCCAGGAAGCTGGGGTCCTGGGCAGGGCAAGAGCCGGGAAGTCCTTGTGGCAGTCTGGCCTATGGCCCTCAAGCTGTTCGACTTTTTGCGTTTTCCTCTCTGAGCCTGTTTTCTTTCCTTGACACTGGGCTCGAGTGTCCCGGCCTCACAGGGGCCTCAGGGGCACAAGGCCAGGCTGCGGGCCTCAGGAGGCCTGACTCACCATCTGCTTCTTCTCAAGTTCCCTCCAGATGCGGGCAGCGACGTGTGCCTCCTTCTGCAAGGGGAGAAGGAAGACGGGGGCTCAGAGAAGCTGGACCCGAGGAGGGATGGGGAAACTGAGGCTCCGAAAGACAAAGTAACCCATCTAGGGAGGACCTCAGGGGCTGACCTTGACCCATGCACTGTGGTGCCCACCCAGCCCGGTGGAGGAAGAGGCCTGGAGACCTGGAGCCAGTGGGAGGCCCGGAGGCCGCGGCAGGGATCCACCAGGTGGCTGACCTGGCTCCGGGGCGGGGGCAGTGAGTTGAGCAGGGCCTCCAGCTGCCGGAGCTTTGCCTGTGCAGCGCCCACCTCCTGCTGGAGCTCCAAGAACTCTGGGTACTGGTCCTGGAACACTGCTGCGTAGCGGCGCCGGCCCCGCTCACTATTCACTGCTGGATACTTACTTTGGGATTGAAATGGGGTCACAGGGTGAGTGTAAAGAACCCTCCCTTTGCCTTAGTCAATGTAATTAGTTTTCCTTTGTCCATGCTAGGCTCCCTGCCCCAAATGTCCTTTTTGTTTTTACTGTTTGGCAAACTCTTATTCACTTGTCAAAGCCCTAGCCTCAGTGCCCCTTCTCTGTTCCCAGGCATCAGGAACCACATGGGGGACACTCACAGCTCATAGTCGGGCACTGGCTGGGGCCTAGGTATACGTCTCCCAGGGATGGTTCCAATAGACTTCTTGGTGCCAAGGACGGGGGAGGGCAGCTCATCCTCAAATACAATCTTCTTGGGCCTTGCCCTGTGCGCCCCTGGCTGGGGCTGGCACAGACGGCAGGGAGCGCTGGCTTCCACTCGCTGCAGACGCCGCAGGAATCAGGGTTTGGAGTTAAGGAGGGAATCGGGAAGCCGGGATCCCTCAAACTGCGGGGAAATGAAGCCCTGGCCTAGGCTCGGCCTGGGGACCTTCCTCCCGTTCAGACTCACCGGGGGCCCAGGGCCGGGCGGGAGGGTCTGCAGGGCCCCCGGGGCGCCGCGGGTCTGCCGGGGCTTCCGGGCGGGCATCGGCCTCGGGGGGGGGCCGCTCGGGCGTCCCCGGGGCGGAGGGCGGGTCCTGCGGGGGCCGCGGGGAGCCGCGCGCGGCGGGCGTGGTCGGCGGGCTGCCTGCGGACACCGGGGAGGACGCGCCTGGAGGGGCTCGGCGGGCACGCGCGCGGAGGCGGGCCCGGCCCCCTCTATTTGCATAGACGCTCGCGATTGGCCCTCACAGCACCCCCTCCCCCAGGCCCCGCCCCTGGCTGCGTCACCCGGCAGAACGCTATGCAAATAAGCCCCGTCGACACGGCGCGTCGGGCCCGGTTCACGTTAACCCCCGCGCTGCCGCAGCGTCGCCCGCTAGGGCGCGCGGAGCCCTCGGACACCACCCCCGAGAAGCGCCCCGGACTGCCGCCCCGGCTGCAGGCCGCACGGGCCGCTCCCGCCCGGGGTCACCTGTCCCAGCGTCCGGAACTCCGAGCCTGGGTCCACTCCCGGGGAGGCGCCGAAGTCCTAGTTGTGCATTAACTGCAAAGTTGGACCCGACTGGCGGGGTCGCTCCCCAGCACGGGGGCAGGGCTGGCGGGACAGGGCGGGGCTGGCGATGAGGGGGCGGGGCCGGCGGCGAGGGGCGGGGCCTGGCGGTGAGGGGGCGGGGCCTGGCGGGCCAGAAAGCGGAGCCACACCCTAGAAGCGCAGGTTCGCGTCCGACCGAGACTCAGACCTGCTGTGTGTTTGGGGCTCAGCCTCTCTGACTCAGTTTGTCTGAAAAACCGGTGGTTTGGGCGCACTTGCACTTATCTATTTACTCAGCAATTGTATTTTTTAAACATTTCTTTAAATAATCGCTAGAGGTATGTTTAGAAAATTCAAACAATAGAAAAGACACGTAGGGCAAAAGTGAATTTCTCGCCTTCCCCTGTCCCCAGAAGCAGCAGCTAATTGTGTCTCCTTCTGGCGAAATCCTAATTAAATGACAAGCAAGTATAAATATTTTCCTCACGGCGGAGGACACTGCAAAGATATTCACGTGCAAATTTGCTTGGCCACTTGTGGGAGGATTCTCGGCCGGGTGACCGTGGAGTGGAACTGGCCGGCGAGGGGACGTGCCCTCTTCATTTGGAAGGGGGCTGCGGGCTGGTCTCAGTGAGGCTGGCCTAGTGTGAGCCTCTGACCAGCAGTGAGGGAAACGCCGGTTTTCCCACAACCTTTGCAGCCCTGATGTTCTCACGTTTTCCGGCAAATTGTATTTTTAGAGTTTAAATCTTGCCTAATCTGATGAGTGAAAAAGTTTAGAAACCATTTGTATTTCTTTTCTTGCTTATTTACTGCAAATCTTTTTTTCCCTGTTGATTTTTAGGAGCTCTTCATATATTGAGGAAGTTAGGTTACCCAGCTAGTCTATCTTCTTCTTCTTCTTTTTGAGGAAGACTGGCCCTGAGCTAACATCCATGCCCATCGTCCTCTACTTTCTATGTGGGACGCCTGCCACAGCGTGGCTTGCTGAGCGGTGCCATGTCCGTACCTGGGATCCGAACCGGCGAACCCTGGGGCCACCAAAGCGGAACGTGTGAACTTAACTGCTGCACCACCGGGCCAACCCCTGAATTCCCTTATTGGAGTAGCTTTTTAGTTGGTTTGCTTGGGTCTTTCATACAGACAGTTGTATCATCTGCACATAATTTTGCCTCTTCTCATTTTTCAATGTCATTTTTTTTTCTTGTCTAGTTGCATCAACTGGCACCTCAGGACAATGTGAAATCACTGGGGGAGGCGGGTGGACGGTCGGCATCCCCTCCACCTCCTCACTTTGATGGCAGAGCTTCCAGTATTTGCCCGTTAAACTCAACGCTTTCGCTTGAAATTTTTCTGTTAAATGAGGAAACCGTCCATCTATTCCTTATTGTTTTAGAGAGGTTGAACAGTACAAAGCCTGCTTTCCTCCATATTCCCTGCCCACGAGTTTGTTTTCCGATGCCCTAATGTGGCTGTTGCCAGGCGTTCTAACATTGAACTGTCTCTGCATCTCAGATGGGAGCCTTCTTCTGAACTTTTTTAAAAAGTTGCCACTAGAGCTTATAAAAGGTTCCATCTGGTGGCTTTGCCCCTGAGTCGATGGGGGTCCCACAGTGCCTGCTCACACTCCTGTGAGTCTGGGACACCCCCATGCACCTGTTACCTGCCCTCCCCGAGCTCCCTCCATCACGCTCTCACAGGCCCTGCCCCGTGTCTGGAGTAGGGGTGAGCAGAGCCCAGGGGACCAGCGGTTCCCCTGGGACTCCCACTCTGTTACTTCTTCCAGGGTCCCAACTCCCGTGCCCACCCAGTTCTCGTCTGAAATGATCAGACTAAGACCTGGGCAGGGCAGGGCCTCCAGAGACCCTCATGTGTTTGTTGACTGACTGGGTGAAGCCTCCGTGGTTTCCTGAGAGCGGTGGGGCTGTGTCTGGGCTAAGACCTGTCCCTGAATTATCACCTTTAATCCCTAGGAAGGCCCAGCACCGAAGCTTCCTCCTCTAGGCTGACCTCCAGGAATGGCCCCACAGGGCTGAAGGCATTGTGTTTGGCTCTGACTGTACCAGACTAGGGGCTCCTGGGGCTTCTTGGGGCCTGACCTTGTCCACTGTTGGGTGGTAACGAGGGAGAAATGGGAGAGGGTTGCGAGTCACTACCCTCCCAGCCTGACCTTCTTCCTCCCCTGCTCATGAGCTGTCTGTGTTTCTCCAAAGACTCTCCCGTCTTGCTGCCCACCCTAAAGGGCACCCTTGGACAGGGTGGAGGGCAGACAAAGGACAGAAGGATGAGGCGGGCCAGGCCAGGTCTTTATTTGAGTTTGGGCATGATCCGGATGAAGAGGATCATGCTGATGAAGATGAAGCAGACTATAATAAGCATGGCCCAGAGCAGCCAGTTGACCGACTTCTGTGTGTGCTGTTCCAGCCGCTCTGATTCTGTCTTCAGCTTCTCCAGGTTCTGGTCAGCCATCTTGAGTGAGTGTGACAGGGTCTGTGGGTGAGGTGGGGAGAATGTCAACAGGACTGGGGCCAAGTGTGGCCTCCCCCTAACACCCTGGGGCAAAGTCTGCACCTCTTGGCCCTTGTTGGTGCCGTTTCCTCTGCTGGGAATGCCATTTTTTGTTTTCTACCAAACTCCTATTTCTCCAGCCAAGCCCCAGTCACCATTCCCCTCTGCTGGGAAACCTTCTCACGTGGCCCAAGGCAGAGAGTGCAGAGTTCCCACAGTCCTCACACCTGGTTGTCCTTCTTGATGACACTCTGGGCGGCCAGCGTGTTGGTTTTGAGGCTCCGGGCCAGGCCTAGCATCTCCTCTGCCAGCTTCTCCTGGAGGCTCTGGTGTCGCTGCAGGACGAGGTCTAACTCGGCTGCTGACTGCTTCTCATTCCCTGGCCTGGGCCCTGCCACCCCACTGACCCCACACAGGGGTGGACAGGTGGGCACGAGATGGGGGGGGAGGGGAAGAGACCGACATGTGCCCAAGGAGCCCAGAGGTTATGGCTCCAGCCACTGCCCTGCTTGGGGCTCAGTTATCCCTTCTTTGCTCTGGCTTCTGGGAAGAGAGTCCCCAGAAGGGGCTGCTGATTGGTGGTTTAGGTGCTCAAGGCGCCTCAGTGGCCCCAGGTTCATCCAGCCCCCCGCCCCCTGGTGCTGCCCAAGGGCTGAAGACACTCACGCTCTCTTCCTCACGTCCAGCTCGGGCTCTGGAAGGGAAACAGGCCCAGCAGAAAGAAGGAGGGGTTGGCCTCCTGCCGACAGGCCTCCTGACCACTGCCTCTAGCAGGCCTGCTGCTCATGGCGCCCCTCCAGTCTTGGCTGCGGCCTGGTGGGCTCCTCATCATGCTTCAGAGCCCGAGCTCAAATGCCCCCTCTTCTCAGAAGTTTCCTTGCCTTGCTCTGGACTCCTCAGGCCCCAGGTCCCTCCCTCCAGCTGAACCTTGGCCCCATGGGCTGGGGGTGTCCAGCTCAGTTTCCTCTGGGGTCCACTTCCTCTGTCCTAGCCCCCGCTCCAGGCATAACTCAGTGACCCCCCCCCGGGACACTCGGCCTGGGCTGTGAGATGAGGCTAGGCACGGGGCACGTGGGGCAGCAAGGACATGTGTCTTGTCCCAGGTAGCTGGGCCCCAAGTCCTGTTCTGCTCAGGCTGACTCACCTCCGGCAGAGTCCTGTGGCAAAAAGGGAGGGGCATGAAGTCACCCACTTTGTTATGGCCCCAAACCTGTCCTTTCTGCTCCTGAAACTCCCCACCCTCAGTCAGGGCCCTGGGCAAGTTCCGTGACCTCTGAGCCTCAGTTTCTTCATCTATAAACTGATAACAACAGCTCACATTTTGAAGGGTTTACCTGATGCAAGTAAAGTGCTCAGAAACGCACTTGTCCTCCTATTTTACGGAGGAATAAAGTTGTCTGAACCAAACATGTTATTTTTGCCCTGTACCAAACTCCTACTCACCTATCCATGTCCCGGCCACAGCATCCCTCTGTTGGGAAGCCTTGTCTGATGGCCCAGGGCATAGGCTCTTGGGCCCCTAGGGTCCCTGCACCTGACAGTGTTTGTTGTTCTGGCCACCCCCAGGCATTGAACTCCTGTCACTGACCAGAGGGGTCTCAGGACCAGAAGGGCCCTACCGTGCCAAGCAGCTCGTCCCGCATCTCGTTGGTGTACCGTGCCCGTGACTGCAGATGCACTGTCTTCGTGGCAGGTATCCGCTCCCTGGCTGTGGTGGGCACGCGGCCAGGGGCCAGGAATTGGTTGGCTAGTGCCTTCTCGGAGGAGGAGGTCTGCAGAAGAGGGGCGAGGGTCACCAGAGGGCAGGGCCTGGGGACCCAGGGGAGTGGTGATGAGGGCTGAGGCAGCGGTGGTGGCCCTGCTTACCAGCTTCTCTGCCTGCAACATCCCCTTCAGAAAATCGACCTTGCGGGAATACTCATTGATGACCTCGGAGGCCGGTTTGCTGGAAGGCGAGAAACGGACAAAGACTACCTGCCCGCTGGCCCAGTTCAGGGCAGGTGCCTGCAAGGGCCCTGAGCTCTACTCCCACTTCGGATGTGAAACCCCTCTGGCCGCCAACACTCACCTCGCCTGGGCTTTCAGGGCTTGCAGCATGTCCTCAAGGGCTCCCACATACTGGGGAGGGAAAGTGGGGTATCAGCCCGGTCCCCCACTTCCACCCTTCCCCATCCTGCTCAAAGGCGTCAGAGCCAATAAGGGGCGGGGCTATGGTGGGAGGGGCCAAGCACCAAGGAGGCGTGGCTAGAGGAACTCCAGAGGAGGGAGCTGCAGGTGGACGTGGCGGAGCCGACCGGAAGGGGCGTGGCCAGGGTGGCAGTTGGGGCAGGGGAGTTGGGCTCGGTGCCTGCCAGCTCCGGGACCACCGTCGGGGAGTTGGGCTCTACGCAATCCCGCGGGCTCCCCTCACCTTCTCCAGACGCCACTCGTCTGGGTCCCTCTTCTCCGCTGCCATCACCTCGCAGCGGCACAGCAGCCGCACCAGGTTGAGCTCCAGCCTCGACGCCGCCATCACCCCCACGGTGGTTCCCCGCCCCTTCCGCTGGCGCCATCTTAAGAGAGGGCGGAAGTGCCTTCACTTGGCTTCCCTCTGGGTTGCTGTGCTCCACTCGTTCGCCGTTCCATCTTTGTTTGGGGCGGAAGTAATGTCTTAAAGGAGAGGAGCCATTCAGTCCATAGTTACATCAGAGCTGAATCGCCTGCTTTCCCTCGTGAGCATATTAACCCTCAGGAAGGGTTGAAAGGACCAGCTCCTGCGGTGTCAGGCCCAAGTGCAACGCGTCCTCTGTTCGTTCCTTTTCCCCTGCTCAAAGTTCCTCCCCGACACCCACTGCTGCCTGGATTCTCCCCACACTGAGCTCTTCCGCATCCAGGCCCCCTTCCCTGATTTCTTCCTGGGGAGAGGCCCTGGCCTGGCTTAGGGGCCCATCCAACCTTCTACGGTTATGAGCTTCCGGATGCCAGCCTGACTCTGACTCCATCCGCCCGCTGTTTCTGGGCCTGTTTCCTCCCTTGGGGAACGGGCAGTGGGACAGTGCTAGCCTCTAGGGGGACACGAGTTAGCTCTGGGAGCGGCAGGCGGGGCCGGGTCACCCCTAAGGCTCAGACTCCTGTGGAGAGAACCCAGTCCCAGCCCGCCAAGGGCCCCAGGAAGCCGAGGCCAGTCCTGCGAGCCCCACTTCTGGAGTGCACGCGGTGAGGATGGGGCTTCATGGGGACCGGAGCCTGGCATGCAGCCCTCAGGTCACCGCTGTCCCAGTCACACTGGTGGGCCTCGTGTCCTTGCAAAGTCCCATGGAGGAGACCAAGTCCAGGATGGATAAGGGGGAGTTCCAGAGGCTGATGGGGCCGAGTCTGGAGCCCAGCCCCACCCCACCCTGGCTGTGTGGTCTTGGAGAAGCCCCCAACCCTCTGGCATGTGCCATCTGCACTCAAGTTCTTCACGGTCCCCCCACCCCATCCTCACAGGCCCCACCTGCCAGCCCACCAGGAACTGACTCCCCCACGTGCCGGTGGCCCCTGCAGCTGACACTTAGCCCTACCTCAGGAGAGTCTGGGTGCTGAGGCGGGGGAATGGGAGACGGCCCCCTGGACAGCAGGCTCTCTGCACTGAATGCGACTCTGCAGGAGCTGTCTGCTCCCCCAGGTTTCTGGGTCACTACACAAGCCCACCTGCCCCAGGTCAAGAGCACAGGTGAGATCCAACAGCGCATGCTGGGGGATCGAGGCAGGGCCTTTCAGACAAGCAACACAAGGCCCTGCCCTGCAAGCCCCTTGGCGGCAGCCACAGGGTGGACCCCCCACCCCTCGCCCCGACTCCCCCCACCAGCCCTGGCCCTCCAACCCGGAGCAGAGCCTTGTGAGCAGGAACCGCACGCAAACCTCTCTCAGCACTTTGTCTTTATTTCACACGGCTGGGAGGCGCCTCTTGTTCCAGGCCTGTGGTCACGTGTCCAGGGGCCTGGAGAGTGGGCTGAACCTGAGGGGAGCCCCACTGGTGATCCCCAGGCTGCGACTGTTGATCTGTAGCGGGACAACCCAGGCCTTGCCGTCCCTGCTGGTGAGCGGGGTCCTCCTGAGTCGCTGGCTCCTGTTCTGCCTCATCAGGGCAGTGCCAAGGGCGGCCTCCTACAGCCTCCGGAGTCCAGGGCGTGGTGGACAGAGGAATGACAGCCACACTGGAGTCTCCCTGGGACGTGAGGTCTCTGGTGCCCCGGGTGGAGGCTGCTCCCACTTGGTGTCCTGGCTCAGCCGACAGCCTCGATCCCCACGGATGGCTGCCGTGCTCCCTCAAATGCACCGTGGCCAGGTAGCCACCAGCCAGGCCAGAGCATGAGTCCAAGAGAGACTGAGGCAGTCAGGTGGCCCAAGTGTCCAAACCCCTGGTGCAGGGTCTCTCTCGGCGCGGGCGGGGCTGAGCCTCCGAGGTGGGCAGCTGTGTGGGCGGTCTCCGAAGACTCAGGTACAGGTTATGAAGGAGATGCAGGGCGTTAATATAAAAGTTGGTACACACACAAATAAAAAACAATTTGGTCTTCCGTTAAGGCTGTTACAGTTTAAAGTTATGTAAACCACGCACAAAGAAACAGTTACTGTAAAAAAAGTACAAAATGGGAGGTGGGAGACGGGCCGCTGGCCGATTGGGTGCTGTGGGCGGGCACATGCGCGCGGCGTGGGGGCTCCGCGAGGGCGGCCTGGCCTCAGCTGGCCTCTCCCCACTTGGACTCTGCTCTAGGAGCCGGTGCCCACCCCACATCGCTTTTGGGGCTTTTCATTCCGGATCCTTCTTGGAGAGCCAAATGCTGGCTCTGGGCTGTCCTCAGACGTGCAGACTCTGGCACCGGTGGGCCCTCAGCCATTGGCCTGGCCCGAGGCGGGGGGCAGGCAGTAGGTTGGGGGGTCCGAGTACCTCCGCTTGGCCCCAGGTGGCTGGCTGTCCTCGTCCAGGGGCTCCTGAATGCCCCGCACGGGCAGGTGGGCATCGGGCGTGATGTACACGGAGTGTACCTGGTCTGGGCGGCGGGCCGGCGGCTCTCGGCGCCTGACGGGGGCAGTAGCCTCTGGGGCACCCGGTGCCCGGCCGGGGAGGTGGAAGGAGAGGTGGAAGGGCAGGCCGGGTGGGAGCTTGATGTTGGCCGTGGGCATGATGGGGGTCCGCCGGGGGGTCTTCCCTCTGACTGTCGCGAAGGACGATGGCCTTCGTCGTGGAGGGGCGGCCACTGCGGGGAGGGGGTTCAGGGCGGGCGCACTGGGGCAGGAGAGAGCAGGCGCAGGGGGCCCTTTTGAGAGACAGATGGCGGGGTTACTGCAGCTTCAGGGCCGGCAGATGGACCCTCATCCCGGGGCCGGCTGGCGGTGGACATGGGAAGGAAAAAAGCAGACGCTACCTTAATACTGACCTTCCGAGGCCCCCCGCCCAGCCCGCTCTTCCAACAGGCTCTCGGTGCTGGCCGACGTCTCCGAGTCCAGGTTCTCCTCGTCAGAGCCCCTCGGGTCCAGCTCTGGCAGCCGGTAGGTGATGTCCTCCCTGGGGGGGTGGGGAAGGGCACAGTGTCCAAGGCTGTTCCTATGGTGAAAGACCACCCCAGGGAAAGTGCCAGGCGGGTAGGGGACAGAGGCAGGCCATCCTGATCCTGGATGGAACTCCCTGCCCCCGGCACCCCACCCAAACCCCCACAGCACAGCTGGCCCACACTGTCCCTGGCCCTGTGATGCTCATGGGAGGAAGGTGTCAGGGTGCTGAGGGAAGCCAGGCACCTGGGCCAGGACTGAGTTGGTGAGGAGCTCCTGCCTCAGGACCTTTGCGTGTGTTTCTTCCCTCCACCTGCATTGCTCTACCCTGTTCCTAGGGCTAGGGTGGCCAGGCAGCCCGGGTCACTTCTGTTGTCCTGGCAGCACCCCCTTGACATTCACATCTTGCCTGGACAATAAATTCGTCAGTCACCCTAGCTAATGCCAACTTCCAGACAAAGTTCGGGCATCACTCCTCTGTTGCCGCTTCTCCCCGTGGTTCCCTGTGGCCAAGCATGGGGTTTAAACAGAGCCCTAAGTCGTGCTCTAGGACAGCGGCACTCTGCGAGGTGGGTCCTGGACGACGGCACGAGCCTAGCCGGGCAGCCGGCTAACGGCCAGGTTCCCTGTGGCGGAGGGGCCTGTGAATGGGGCCAGACCGTGTGGGAGGGTGCGAAGGGGATGGAGGGGCACTTGCTTCTCCTCCTTGATGGACTGGATCCGCTCCATGAGGATCTCCTTCTCGCGGTCCTCGTCGCCGCCGGCCGCCTCCTCCTCCGGCAGCACCTCCAGCTCCTCTGGGCCGCCGCTGCTGTTCCCCCGGGCCTTGGGGCTCTTGTTCTGCAACAGAGAAGCGGCAGGTCTGGCCGGCCCCTCCGGGCGGGCGGATAGGCAGGGCTCACTGCCGGCGGGTGGAGAGGGCGGTGTGAGCGCCGGGAAGGTTAGTTCTGCCATGGGTGGCTGGGCTTAGTGAGGCTTCTCCAGGGGTCACGTAGGGCCCGGGTGGCCAGTGCTCGGCTGGTTAGTCATCCTTCTCACACAGGTGGTCAACAGGCAACGGGCCTCCCCCAGCATGCACTTCAGAAAGGTCTATCCTACAAAGGCCCTAGGGCGAGGGGAACCCTAGCATGCACCGCTCCAGGAGACATGCAGGGTGGGCCGCTACGCGTGTACATACCAGCACCCCCTCATAGGGAGACGAAAACCCCAGCTGGAGAGGCCATGGCTGGGGGAGAGATGAACAGAGGGTGACCACTGGGGGCCATGACCCCGACACAGGTGTGCATCATCGGCATCTGGCCACATCCGACCGCAGGGACAAGGACATAGCCCTCCCACAGAGTGCAGAACCCACTTCCCACCCTCCACCCTGCACCGTGGAGCCACTTCTGCTGTGGGAACACTTCCCTGTGGGCAGGGCCCAGGTCAGCAAGAGACAGGCCAGAGGATGACCCAAACCACCACCAAGTGGGTGACAGGTCCCCCGAGGACGATGGGCATTTGGCCGAGGCGGGGACTCGGTTTCTGAGCCTGCTGCCGTGACGCCCCTGGCCAACTGCCTACGGCCAAGGGTGTCCTGGGAGTCTGAGCAGTGAAGCGGGACCAGCCCTAATGCCCGAGCCCCGCCCCACCAGAGGCCCTGCCCACCGTGGGCCCGTCACACACGCTCGTCACACACGCTCACAGTGTTCTGGCGCAGGAGCGAGAGTCTCCGGACGGCGATGCTCTCTGCGGTCTCCAGCTGGCTGATCTCCTCCATCTTCACCTTGTACTTCCTCAACTGCTCCTTGATCAGCATCTCTACACACCTGTGGAGAAGGCGACTCAGTTACCGTTCCAGGGGTTGTGGGCGTGGGAGCCCCTGCGTCCAGGGAGGCGCTGGCTGGAGACTGGGGAGTAGTGGCCGGGCAGAGACCCACCCAGAGACCAGACAGGGCCAAGGACACGGCTGTGGCTCCGGCCTCAGCCCCGCTCACTCACTGTGTGACCTTGGGCAGCTCATTCCACCCCTCTGAGCTTGAGTCCCTACCTCCAAAGCCTTGTTGTATGAAAGAGGAGGGCTGGTATGACGAGTCGGAGTGAACAGCCCCTCCTAGGCCCCCTGCAGGTGGGGACAGTCCTGCCTCACGCGGAAGTACGAGGCGCAGGGAGCCAGTGCGGCTAGTCCCAGGGGCTGCAGGCAACCAGCCCCAAGGGCCATTGGACGTGTGTTCTCACTGCCACACATCTGTTCAGTGATCAGTACCAGGGGGACTCAGCCCAGAGTGGTCAGTACTAGGGGGGGACTCAGCCCAGAGTGGTCAGTACTAGGGGGAGACTCAGCCCAGAGTGATCAGTACCAGGGGAGACTCAACCGAGAGTGGTCAGTACTGGGGGGAACTCAGCCCAGAGTGGTCAGTACTAGGGGGAGATTCAGCCTGGATGGAGAGGCAGTCACAACTCAGTTTCCCACCATCATGACAACATAAGAAAAAAAGACCAAAGCATGTGCTGGAAGAGGCCACAGCAAATCTGTTGACAACACCACGCCGCCGCCAGGTGGTGTGAGGGCCACGGTGGGCTCTTCTCGCCGCCTGTCACTGTTCACTAACTGTGACGAGCACGGCCTGGGGACGCAGTGTCGGGCTTTCTTTGTGTCTTTGCCTCATGAAACCGCCTAGGGTGACAGGTTCTTATTTTCACAACTCGCAGCCTAAACAGCATCCTCTTAGTGACTGACGTCTGAGGACCTCCTGAGTTTTCCTGGGGAGCCTGCTGAGAGCTTTGGAAGATGGCTCCGGGGACAGAAGCGCCAGAGCATCACTTCTGTTGCTGTGGGGCTCACTGCTACCACAGCCCAGAATGCTGGGCGTCACCGTCTGCCCCTCGCCCTGACACGAGAGATGAGAAGTTTCTCTTCTTTTTTGGTTCTCTAGCCTCAAAAGAACTTGGAAGCTTCGCCCTCACTGCTTGAGGAGAGACGCTGCTGGGTCTCTGCCCAGGTCTGGGCCCCGTGCTGCAGGGGCTGCTTCTGGGCCCCCACGTGGGAGGGGCGACCCTCCCCACACACAGCAGCCAGCGCCTCACGTCCAGGCTTGGTTAGAAGATTGGGCTTAGTGCAAAAGTCACGTGTGCTCATTAGAGCACGTTTTAAAGAAAGACAAGTAAAATTACCAAAAGAAGTCTACCCCGACCCCAGGGCTCAGGGACACCACCCAGGCCGTCTCGATCCAGGTGTTGTCTTCTGGACTTTTCTCTGCATGCGGGTCTACACACAGCGGGACTGAGCTGGCCCAGGATTCCAGATTGGGCTGTCCCGTTCGTCATGGGGTCCCTCGCTAGGCTGTGCTGGGTGTGAGCTGGGGTTGGGGGCCGGCCGGGCCTGGCACTCACGTGGTGATCTTGAGGACGTCCTTCATGCTGGTCAGTGGGTCCGAGTTGTCAGGGCAGCGCAGGAGGCAGGGTGCGAAGATGATGGCTAGCGCGCTGGGCGACATGCGGTTCACGTCCTCGAGCTGGGCCACCCTGCGTGGTGAGCAGCACTTAGGGGGCGGCCAGGGAGCCCCTAGACCAGAGTCCAGAGCCCTGGGCTGCTGTGGGGAAAGTGCCACCACAGCTGGGTGGTGTGACACGCTCGCTTCCGCAGCATGGAGAGCTGCCCCAAAGAAGCTAGGGCTCCTTGCAGACCCCCAACCCAGGCCCGCGGCCTGGCGCGGAACCACCGGAGCACCGGCCCCGGGAATGCTGTTGGCGGGGTTCCTGGCGGGGACCCCACCCCTCAAAGAGCGGGCGGGCGGGCACTTGCTTGACGAGGTGGAAGATGAGCCGCTCCAGGGAGTTGTGGTTGGCTTCCGGCAGGTGCTCCAGGACGGCGTAGATGGCGGCCAGCTGCTCCTGCTTCTCCGGCAGCTCTAGGAGGGCCCGGGGCGTCAGCTCCCTGGGGGACCACCCCAACACGCCCTGGGGCGCTGGGGAGCCTCCCACCACGGGGGGCCGGGACGGATGTGTGGCAAGATGCAGGGCCACAGAAGGGTCTCGGCCCACCCCAGGCCTGAGTTTCTCAGCTGTGACAGGGTGGTCCTATCTTCCTGGCTGTTCACGGTGAGCACTGGCGGCTCCCACCCCTGACCTCAGCCACCTGCCTCCCCTGGCCGCTGCTGGGGCACTCACCGACGGCTCGGAGGAAGTCGCCGTACTGGGCAAAGGTCATGAGGGGCTCAGGCAGCTCCCGCAGCCACTGCTTGAGCACCCCGGTGATGGCGTGGATGGGGAAGTTCTCCAGCTTGACCACCGTGGGGTCTGCCAGGAGAGGGGGTGTGGCCAGTGGGCACAGTGCAGGCAGGAGCGGGGCACCCAGAGCCAAGCCTGGTGCCCCCCTGCCCTCAACACCTACCTGTCTGCAGGCCCGACCTCCCACAGCACCCACCTGTCTGTAGCGCCTGCCGGAGCTCCCGTGTGCGGTTGGCAGCACCAGACTTGCGGTAGAGGCCCTCGGTGTACAGGCCATGCATCTCCACATGTTCCAGAAGCTTCTCCAGCACAATGGGCACTGAGGCCTTGTCGCTGGTCAGACTGTCCACACACACGCCGAAGTGGCCCGGCTCGGCACCTGGCTCGCTCTGCAAGGCCAGGGGTGGCAGTCAGGCCCAGGCTAGTTGTCCTCCCTGGCTGCCCCTTGTATCTCCTCTGTGGGCTCCATCCCTCCTTGTCCCTCGTTCCCCCTTGCAGGCTGCTGGGGGCTCCGGCAGCTCGATGGACATTGGGCCCCCTATGTGGAGCACCTGTGGCCCCTTTGGAGCAGCCGACCCTGGCTCCTGCCGCAGCCCCAGTGCTCGGGACCCCACCTCCATCCTGTGCAGAGTCAGGGGCCTGGCTTCCACTGGGAGGAGGGAGGAGCAGGGCCAGGAGTCTCAGAGGCACACGGAGGCCAGCTCCTGCCTCGGGGGACCTTGCGGCCTCTGACAGGGCCGGGGTGCTCTGCTGCAGGAGGGCTCCCCCCACGTCAGCTCCTTGCTCCTGCCTGACGCCATTCCCTGACCTCACGTCAAGCACCCCCTCTCCTCCACACCTCTCAGGATGGCCTCCCCCAGGCACCCGGCCCTGGACTGACAGTGTCATTCTGGAAAGTTCCTGGCCACAGTGGGCTCACCTTCCTCCCGCATGTGTAAGAGCAGTAGGTCTGGATCTTGTGCACGCACTTCTTGTGGCAGGTCATCTTGCACACTAGGAGGTCATGGGGGGGTCACAGATGGTGTGGCAGGGGCCCCAGGTCCCAGTGGCTGGGGGCCTGCCGACTAGCTTCTAAACTCACACTATATGGATCTCTGCCCTGGTTCCCTGGTGAGGAAGCCGCGTGGGCAGGTGTCCATAACTGGAGACCGTCAGTGGCCTCAGAGCCAGCCTGACCATCAGGACAAGCAGCAGGGGTTTGGGGGGCCTGGGCCTCAGTCCTGCCAGGTGGTGGCCCTGGGGACTCAGCCAATTACAGTGGCACAAGTGACATTACTTTTGTTTCTCCCAACAATAGCAAGCCTCCAACTATCAGCTGATGTCACGCACAGAGAGGAAATCAGCTATGACAGAAAGGAGGAGTATCCAGATGTCCTTGTCTCAGGACAGCGCCAAGTGCCCAGTATTTATGACGGATAGGGGTGCTGGACCGCAGCTCACACAGGGCCATGGGGAAAGGAGACCCTGGGGCGAAAAGGGAGCCAGGCCCTGCTGGTTTTGTCAAGAAAATACAAGTGCTAGAGGCCCACTTGACCCTGCTGGGCCTCCAGGGGCCGACTGGGCTCTGGTCCTGGCTTGGTCACCTCCTGGCTACCTGAGTGAGGGCCAGCCTGGTCATCCTGAGCTGCGCCTTGTCTCTCAGAGCCCCCTGTGGGGATAGCTGGACTCACTGTCGACCCAGGCAGCGGGAGCAGTGTGTGCAAAGACCTGGAGGTGGGACCTCTGACCTGCCTGGATGGGGGTATGGTGGGGAGGCTGCAGGGGGTGGCGCTCAGGGCCAGCGAAGAACTGGGCTCTGCCCCAGGGTGACAATGGGGGTCTTAGTGGGTGAGATGGGGCTGGGCAGTGTTCCAGAAAGATCTGCCCTGAGGCTGGGGTGAAGGCCCTGGTACACAGTGAAGGGTCAGGGACATGGTTGGGGGTTGGGGGTGTGGTAGTGGAGTCATGGGGCATGGTGGGTGACGCCGGGGGTGGTGGGGGTCGGGGACACTCACCACTACAGAGCAGGGCCTTGTCCATGAGCCAGATGTAGGAGAGGCACTGCTCGCACGACTGCGGGATGCTCACCTGGTAGCTGGCGAACACGTGCCCGTTGTGCTGCTGGACCTGGGGGCCACGGAGGCAGTGCTGAGCGGTGGGGGCACACCCCCATTGGGTCGCCATGGGCTGCCCAGTGTGGACGCTGCCTGTAGCAGCTCAGACAACCTACTCATTCATGACTAGGGTTCCTTAGGCTGGGCAGCGGGAAGACGCCCCCACAGACACTTGTACCTATGCTCATGTGTGCGCACACTCACACACGCACGTGTACACACATACTCACAGCACGTTCCTGCTTCCGCTTCTTCTTCTGGGCTTTGCTCTGCTGAGAGGAGCATACAGGTGAGGTCCGCGTGGGCCCCTGGGAGCACCCCAGCCCTCAGCCAGCCCTGCCCTCTGTGGAGGGGCAGCACCCACCTTGGGTGGCTCGAAGTCGTTCTTGGTGTACCCACGCGTGAACTCGTCAAGCAGCGACTGGAAGAGGTTGAGGACCAGGTTGGGGTCCTTCTCCCCACGCTCGGCCGCCAGGTTGCTCACGACGATCTGGTAGTTCTCCATCAGGTCCTTGTAGCCAACGTGGATCTTCCCGTTCTGTGGGGATGCAAGGTGTGACCCCACGGGACGGACTGACGGGGGCGCCCAGGGGCTCGCCGTGGGGGCCCTCCCGGGGCTGGGAGTCCACGTACGGGGACGGAGTACATGGTTTTGAGGTTGCTCCTGAACTTCTCGGTGGCCTCGATGAATAAGCTCTCGATGGGAGTCTTCTGGGAACGGAGGTCGTTTATCTGGAGAGGGAGGGAGAGCTGCGCTGACCCCACTGCTCTGCCCCGTCCCAGGCCCTTCCCTGGCTCCCCCAGGCTCGCAGGAGAATAGCCGGGCCCTCCAGCCAGTCCCGGTCTCTCTGATCCCGTCAGCCCAGGTTAAAGCCACCGGCATCTGTGGCTGGAGTGCTCACTGTGGGGTGTGGAGCGGCGCCCCTGGCCTCGAGCCGCTGGATGCTGGCAGCACTCCCCAGGTGTGAGGATGAGTGTCCCATGGGGCAGGCTTGCCCCATTGAGACCTGCTGGTTTCGCTGGGGCCCTTCCTGCTGTCTTACAGGTGCTCGGTGCCCAGCCTCGCTTCTGGACCAGGGCTGCCTCAAACAGCCTGCTCATTTCCTGATGCCCCTGCCCTTCACAGGGCCCCCTGGCCCCTCAGTGTCCGCGAAAGCCCACTGCCCTGCTGCAGAGCCCCCGAGTACCCCCGTCTGCCGGGAGATCACCTGCAGCTGGGCTGTAAACACCCCAAGCACAGGCCACGGCTTATTCACTGCCGCTGCACACTAAGCGCTCAATCGGTGTCTGCCTCGGACCAAGTGCCTTTTGTAAAAGCGTCCTCCAAATAAAAAAAAGTCGTGCGGCGTATTACGACGTTTCGACCACCAATGGACGGCACAGATGACGGTAGTCCTGTAAGATCAGCACCACGGAGCCTAGGCGTGCGGTGGGCTACACCTGCTAAGTTTGCCTAAGTACATGCTATGATGTTCACACAACAGGATTGCCTCAGGATGCATTTCTCAGAACGTGTCCCCGTTATTAAGTGACACATATCTGTAGGAAGTTCATGGCCAGGTGTGGCTGAGTGGTAGGACAAGGGAAGGCCGCAGGACCCAAGGACAGCCTGGTGGGACACGGTGTGTGCAGTGCCCTGCACGGATGGTCATTCTGGATGCCAGTGTTCCCACTTCCTCGTGTGTGCGAGAAAGTGGTGCAGCTGCCCAAGGGCGCTGTGAAACAACACACGAGATGCTCACCACGGATTTCAACCTTCCAGGGTGGGGACCACAGGACAAAACGCACCTGCTGGGTGATGGACCCAGGCATGCACGTATGCACACACATGCTCTAGACGACCCCCACACGGACCACAACCCCTCGCAGGAGGCCCTTGGGACTAGAACGTCCCAGAATCAGATGCTTTGGATGTATCATGGTTCCACAAGTGCTGTGCAGCCCCCATAATAAGACCCACTGACATCCTGCATGAAATGTAAAGGTTCACACTGAGCGAGATAAATGAGGCTCCAAATGGTCTCACGTGAGCCCAGGCTGGGTTTCGAGAAAACAAGCTGATGCCAAACTTAGGAATAAGTGGCTGGTTTCTGGAACTTTCTGTGTGTTGAAACTCTGCACCTGGACTTTCTGTTGAAAGTTCCTGCATCGGCCCACTAAGGGCTACTGTGTGGCAGCTTGAAAAACTCTGCTGGTGATGAGGCCCCTTCTGGGGAGGCCTGGGTCCGACCCTGCAAGTGCACCCTCCTCCCGTGTACCCGTGGCCGGCTCACCTTGTTGAGCAGGAACTCATCCAGGTACTTGAGCTCGTTGGCGTTAGTGATTTTGCGGAACACCGACTCCCGCCACTTCTCTGACACTGTGATTTTGCCGATCTTGAGGTTTCTGTTCTTCTTCCCTTTGCCTCCTGGCTCCTTGGCAGGCTTCTCGCCGGTGGCGTGGCGGTGCTGGTGGCTGGAGGGGGCTGGAGGGGAGAAGGAGCGAGTGGCAAGGGCGGGTTCTGGGGAGGACACTCATCAGCCCCTTGAGAGCCAGGACCCCACACCACGGCACGCTGGGGTTCCACAGCTATAGAGCGCCCTGGGGGGCCGGGACCAGCCCTGAAGCCCTGTGCCCGAGGCCCGACCTGGGGACCATCCACATGCCTGGGGGCCCCCCCCGGTGCTGAGGCTGTGGGTGACCAACCTTCTAGATTCTTCTTCATGGTGGCAGCTTCCAGCACGACGTTCCCAGCTACTGAGCTCTCTGTCTCCTCCACGCCCTCTAGGCTATATTTTTTATCCTTGTTCTTAGGCAGGAAAAGTCTCTTAAATGTAGATCTGTAGGAGAAAGTGACAGGCTCCATTTAAAACCTCAGAAAATGAAAATGGATGTAAGGCTGAAAAAAGGATCATCTTACTGTAGAGAGAAATGGCCCCTTTCTTGGTTATCAGTGGAAAGGGATGCTACTAAAAATATGGTCCATTTGTGTGAATGACAGGGGAGTCAGGTGAAAATGCTAGATGCTAGGCAGAAGTGTGACCCCATTTTTGTATTAGAAAGTGCATAAAACTCCCCCCTGCCCCCTCACGTGTTTTTACAGGCACAGGTTAGGAAAAACATCAGGAAGAATAAATGCCAAATCATGCACTGTGGCTACTGGGGGTGTGGTGAGCTGAATGGTGGCCCCTAAAAAGGAGTGTCCCTGTGCTAACCCTCAGGGCCTGTGAGCCTGACCTTATTTGGGAAAAGGGTCTTTGCAGATGTGATTAAATGCTATGGATCTGAATGTGTGTGTCCTGCCAAATTCATATGCTGACGTCCAACCCCCAAAGTGAAAGTGTTGAGGGGGGGCGGTGGGAGGTGAATTAGGTCGTGAGAATGGAGCCATGATGGGATTAGTGCCCTTATAAAAGGGAGCCTAGAGATCTCCCTGGCCTCTTCGGTCATGTGAGGACACAGTGAGAAGATGCCGTCTGTGAACCAGGAGTGGCCCCACCAGATACTGAATCTGCTGGCGCCTTGATCTTGGGCTTCCAGCCTCCAGAACCGTGAGAAGTAAATGTTGTTTAAGCCGCTTGATCTATGGGGTTTTGTTACAGCAGCCTGAATGGACTAAGACACGAAGTGAAGGATCTCCAGACGAGATCATCCCGGATTACCCAGACGGGCCACAATCCAATGACAAGTGTCCTTGTAAGAGAAAAAGACAACGCAGAAGAGAGAAGAACGTCATTCGAAGACAGAGGCAGAGATTGGAGTAATGCAGCCACAAGCCAAGGGACGCCTGGACCCCCAGAAGCTGGGCGAGGCAGGACGGACCCTCCCCTGGAGCCTCTGGAGGGAGCGCGGCCCTGCGACACCTTGATTTTGGACTTCTGGCCTCCAGGCTGTGAGAGAAATTCCTGCTGTTTGAAGCCACCTGGTTTGAGGTGCTTTGTTTTGGTGGTGGGGTCCCCCTGCCGTGGGGGGCTCTCCACCCCCGCCACAAGCCTGTTCTATACCCACCTCAGCCTCCCGTTCCTGCTTTCAGATCAGAGCTCCCCTGTGCCACAGCCCATCCCCTCTGCTCTGAGCTGGAACTACCCAGAGCACTCTGGCAGGGGCTTTCTGGGGATAGAGCCCTGGCCCAGTTTTTTCTTTTTTCTTCTCTCTCTTTTTTTTTTATGAGGAAGATTAGCCCTGAGCTAACATCTGCTGCCAACCCTCCTCTTTTTGCTGAGGAAGACTGGCCCTGAGCTCACATCCGTGCCCATCTTCCTCTACTTTATACGTGGGACGCCTGCCACAGCATGGCTTGCCGAGCGGTGCCATGTCCGCACCTGGGATCCGAACTGGTGAACCCCGGGCCGCCAAAGCAGAATGTGCGAGCTTAACTGCTACACCACTGGGCTGGCCCTGGCCCAGTTTTTTCTATCTGAGGACCCAGGAGGGGTTCCAGAGGGAGGGATGGGGGAGCTGGGAGCTGGTTCTGATTCCATAAAAACTAAAACGTTAGCCGTCTGTGGACCCAGAAGAAGTGACCAAGATCGGCTCTAGGCTTCAGCAGGAATCATTTCACCCCAACGCGGCCACAATCTGGGCTCCACGCGCGCTCTCCTCCCGAAGCTGCTAAGGAGAAGACGCCTGCCTGACCGCGCATCGTCTAGGCCGTCGGTTTAGGAGACCAGACTGCTCAGAGGCTGGAGGCCTCGGCAGGGACCCTGTCTGTCCTCTGGTGGCCAGAGTGCTCTCCCAAACCCGGCACTTACTTGGAGTCGGTCTGGGAGCCTGGGGACAGCCCCAAATCTGCGCCAGAGGAAGTGTCACCCGACTTCTTCTTCTGGACGGCTGGCCTCTTTGTGCTCGGCTCCCCATCCACCGTTTCCGGAGAAGGCTGCAAGAGAGCAGGCTGTTCCATGAGCAAAGGCAGGCAGGCCTCGTGGGAGGGAAGGCAGGGGTCCCTGCATCTTGGGGACGTCTCTTTCCTCCTAAGCTGTCCTTAGGACAGAGCTGGGGT
Organism: Equus quagga; assembly: GCF_021613505.1. Taxonomy (NCBI): domain Eukaryota; kingdom Metazoa; phylum Chordata; class Mammalia; order Perissodactyla; family Equidae; genus Equus; species Equus quagga. The sequence goes on along the minus strand of NC_060275.1, from coordinate 65,941,012 downwards.
GGCCAGGCCAGTGGTGGGCTGGGACCTGAGGGGCGAGAGCTGCAGCTGAAGCTTTACCTGAGTCTTGGACGGGGACGGGGACGGGGACGGGAGGAGCTTGGAGACGTCGCTAGCAGATAAGGAAATGCGCCTCTCCCTGTGAGATGACAGAAATGTGGCTTGTATCAACAAACACAAGTTAGGAGACACTTTAGGTTGTCGTGACCTGAGAAGGTACTCCTGGCATGTAGTGGGCAGAGGCCAGGGGTGCTGCTCTGCACCCCACAGTGCGTGGATGGCCCCATCCCAGAGATGAGCCGGCTCCGGGGGTCCGCGGCCGAGGCTGGGAAAGCCTGCCCTGGCAGAAGGTCTGCGTCCTCCTCTGACTCCTCTCTCCTTTGGCCGCGCAGGCCTCTGGGATGGAGATCTGGAGATTGGGGGTCACTTGGGGGTTTACCCAACTGAGGGTGAGGCGGCTTCTGCCCTGACCCCCGGGTGAGTGCCATCAGTCCCATTCGTTGAGGAACTGAGGCCCAGGAGGGCCAGGGAGCGGGGACCTTGACCTGAGGGGCCACTGCCCCCAGGCCTGGGGCTTTCTCTGTGAACACAGCTTCTGTGGCTTAGGCTCCTGGCCAGGCCCCAGTTGGGTGGCCCTGGGCAGGTGCCTCATCTTTACTTTCGCCTGCCCCCCTCGGGGCTGCCACACACCTGGGGCCAGCTCTTGGCCTGGAGCTGCTCACTGCTTTGGGGTTGCATGGTGCTGCCCTGGTCCTGCTGCTGGGCCTCTGGCTGTGCATCCCCCACCCTGCCCACCCACCTGGGCCTGGCACTCATGGTGCTCGGACAAATGAGGGTGCGGGACTTACTCTGTGGGCGTGAGAGGGGCCCCGACTGCCCGGTGCCGCTCGCTGAGGTCCAGGGACTGGCTCAGCATGGCGCTGGAACTGGCGGCTACCAGCTTCTTGCCCCGCCACAGCTCCACGGCAGTGGCCAGCCGCTCGGAGTCCGAGTCCCGGTACCGCTGGATCTGGGTGGAGCCTCCCGGGCTCTCGGGCCTGTCTTGCGTCCTCAGGCCACCCACTGGCTTGCTTTTGTCCTTGGGGGTCTCAGGGGTGGTGCTGGGGGCTGGTGCACTGACCCTGCTGTCCAGGGCCAGGCTGGTGGGCCGTTCCATGTGGCTGGGCCTTGGGCTCCCACTCTGGAATGCCTCCACGGCTTCCCTCGAGACCTGGCTGGCTAGCATGGCCTGCGGTGGCTCTTCAGGCTGCTTTTGAGGAGAAGCGTTCTCCACCTCCAACCCCGCGTCTGAAGGCGTTTCATCTTCTCTGCTTTCCTTTTTGTCTTCAGGGACGCTCTCCTCTTGCTCCAAGACAGCCCTTCCGGAAGGTTCCCTGAGGGCATTCTCTTCCCTACAGGACTGGATGTGTCTGTTCTGGAGCTTCACGTGCTCCAGCCCTCTCTGCCGCCGCGACTCACGCTTCTCCCGGCTGCTGGGCACTTTCTCATGACTTTCAGCAGCATTTTTCTGGGGTAGGAGAGCCTTCTCTGGGCTCAGGACCTCCTTCTCGGAGTGGGACCTCTGCGCCGGGGGCTGGTCGCTTGGACACACCTCGGGCTGCATTGCCAAATGCTCATTGTCCTCCGTCAGTTCCAGGCTCTGCTCGGCCCCCAGCTCCTGCCCGGCCACCTGGCCTGGCTCGCCCTCGGAGATCTCGTCCCCTGTGGCTCGCTGCGCTTCCCTCTCCCTCTCCTCTGCCTTCTGCTTCTCCGCAACCATCTGGCTGAAGCTGTGTGAGGAGAGAAAAGGGGAGGGTTCAGGAACCAACAGGCACACGGCCTCCAGAATCCCCCAGGGCATGGGGACCTCTGAGCTACGTCCTGGTGGGACCTCTGTGCTGCCCTTGGGCTAGGGGCTGGGCTCTGCCTCTACCGAGTGGTGTGACCCTGGTGCTCGGAGATGCTTCCAGAAAGAAGGAAGCTCCTCAGCCAGGAAGTGGGTACAGAGGATGGCCCCTTGTCATCATAGTCACCTCTGTCCTGGGTTGGCCTGGCTGATTAGGTGAGAACGATCTGTTAATAAATCCCTGAATGCCCTTGGGGTCCCTGAGCTCCCCGTGCATGAGCGCAGGGGGAGGGAGCCTGCTGCAGGCCGGTCCTGGTGGTCTGAAGCCTCCACCTCTGAATCCAGGTGCTCGCTGACTGGCCTGGAGTGGGCAGGTGCAGCGGGGGTCCCCGTCAGAGACCGAGTGCAGCAATGGCGCCATGAGGCTTTGCCAGTGAGAGCCATCCACCAGCCCTGGTACATCTCCCTGTGGTCCCAGGTGGCCAGACGGCTGGGTTCCCACCAGCCTCTCTCCAGCCTCCCTGCATCCAGAATGACAATCTGACAGCTCTGCCAGATGGACGGTATCTCAGGCAGCTACAGAGTGAGTGAACTTCCTGGCTTCCAGAATGTTCTGGGGGAGCAGGCAGGGGCCCTGCTCTGCTCACCTCTTACGCTGAAGGTGTCCCCGGCAGAGGCTCTGCAGGCGGATGATGCTCTGTCTGTGGCGCCGGTAGGCCATCCGCCGCTGGTAGCCCCTCCACGCGGCCTGGAGGCACACAGCCGCCTGTGTTCTCTCCAGCGCCCGCCGGACACGGTAGGACCGCCAGTAGGCCTGCAGGTGAAGTGGGTGTTCAGGGGCCAGGTATGCACCCTCCCAGCCGCCCTCCGCCTGGCCAGTGGGGCCCACCCGGCACCTGAATGGTGATGGCCGCCCGCCTCATCTGCAGGAAGTGCCGGCGTTCCAGCACCATCCGGAACCAGCTCTGCAGGAGCAGGATCTTCCGTACGACCTCACGGTGCAGCGTCTCCTGCAGGGCCTGCCTCTCTGTCTCCTTCAGGAAAACCTGGTGGGTGTGGGCACAGGTTGGTCAGCGTGGCCCTGGAAGCCCTGTGCCTGGGTGGTCTGCACAGTCCACCGCGGGAGCGAGGGAGACCAAGCTTGTGTGCTCCCTGATCTGACCCGGGGGAGTTTTTCTAAATGTACCGAGACAGAATTCACATGATGTGGAATTCACCATTTAAAGTAAAGACTTCAGTGGGTTTTAGCACATTCACAATGTTGCACAACCTATCTATCTAGCTCCAGGACATTCCTGTCACCCCAAAAGGAGACCCCCATCCTCATGAGCAGTCCCTCCCCAGCCCCTGGCAATCACCAATCTGCTTCTGTCTCTGTGGATTTGCCTGTTCTGGACATTTCACATAAAAGGGATCACACACTATGTGGCCTTCTGTGTCTGGCTTCTCTCACTTGGCATGAGGTTTTCGAGCTTCATCCCTGTTGTAGCCTCTTCCCTTTTAACGGCTGAGTACTAGTCCATTGTACAGACAGACCACATTTTGTTCATCCATCATCTGATGACGGACGCTTTGGCTGTTCCTACCTTTTGGCGATTGTGACTAGTGCTGCTGAGCACATGTGTATATGAGGTTTAGTTTGCACACTGGTTTTCAGTTCTTTTGGGTCGATACCTAGATGCAGAATTGCTGGGTCACCTGGTGACTCTGTGATTAACTTGCTGGGGAACCACGAGGGGATTTTTCACAGCAGGCGAAGTCCCAATGGGGAGGTGTCCCTGGCACTTGCTAGACAAGGACAGCAGGCAGCGCCCTGACAAGAAGCAACCGACACACACGGAGAGGCGCGAGGCGGTTTCTGCAGGGAAGGCGAGCAAAGGAGCCCTTCTCCAGGCACTGCAGAGGGTGCTGACTGGCTCCGAGCACCGTGGGGCCGTGGCGCAGGGTGTGGACCAGCCCCAAGCACCGTGGTGCCATGGCGGAGGGTGCTGACCGGCCCCGAGCACTGTGGTGTGCTGTGATCGTCCCGAGCCCACCCAGGAGAAAATGGTAAACAGGCCTGCTGCCCGAGCCCCGCCCCTTGGGTGTGCACCTCTGCCTCCCGGGGGGACACTGTGCTGGGCCCCAAGAGACGCACTTCCTCAGCAGAGCCCCTTCCTTTTCACCGCGTGGCCCTGGAGGACCGTGTGTGCAGTGGAGGGTGGGGCATGGCTGTGCGGCCGCCCCGAGGTGGGGACGCTGACCTTGGTCTTCCCGATCTGGTAGCTCCTCTTGTCTACGTCCATCTTCTCCAGCAGGGCGGAGATGACCTCTCTGCACGGCTGGGCGTTCTTGGGCAGCAGCACCTGGAACTGCTCGATGAAATCCTGGGTGATTAGGGCCAAGAAAGGAGAAGATGAGTGAGCGTTTCCACCACCACCAAGGAGACAGGGTTCCAGCAGTTCCCAGGTCAAGCCGAGTTTGCAAAGCCAAAACTTGGCTCGACGTGAACGGGATCGACAAATCTAAAATCTCAGACCTTCTGAAACGGCCTAAAGCTTAAGAAAGAGCCTCGCAGACACAGAGGACTGGGGCCTTCAGTCAGTCAGCGAGGGGCTGTCGAGCGCTGTGGGTGCTGGCACTGTTGGGGGGTGGCTGCCCCTGGGAGTTGGCGGGGGGAGGCGGGACCACCCCTGGGAGTCTACAGCTCGTTAAAGGGCTGCATCACAGCTGGAGAGATGCACTTTGTAAGTAAATTATTTCAAATTTTAAGAGCCAAGCATTAGTAACACACATGAGCATGTTTTCCCTTTTCTGTAATTTTGCCTTTCCTATTTATACAGGATCAGGAAGCCCTTATTTCCAGCGGGTGGAGGAGAAAAGAGAGGCATGCCCTGATGAAGCCAAGTCCCTGGAGCCAGGTGGGTAAAGCCTGAATGCGGACCAGGAGCCGCCACCTCTGGCTTCAGGCCCAGAGCTCACTCAGGCACCACACGGGTGGTGCCGGCTCATGGCATGAAGCAGGGTTCTCAACCCAGGCCAGGCTGACCCCTGGGGAGGTTCAGTGATGTTGAGACATTTTTGGTTGTCACAACTCAGGGGTGGGATGCTCCTGGCATCGAGTGGGTGGAGGCCAGGGATGCTGCTCCACACCCTGCAGTGCCCAGGACGGCCCCCCACAGAGGGTGACCTGCCCCAAGTGTCAGTGGTGCTGTGGTTGAGAAGCTGCTCTCGCAATTTGATCTTCACTGAATTGAGGTTACCAATGATCCTCCGTGTTTGTACGAAGCCCAGGGAGCCCTCTCTGAAGTCATCACCTCCCTGGGCCTTAGTTTCTGTACAGGGGAAAGAGAGAAGAACCGGCCCTGCCACTGCTGGTTGCCAGAATAAAAGAGCTGGGTATAAAAGCGCCCATCGCTTTTTAAGATGCTCAGTGAAGGGCAGAGCTGCATGGGGATCCACTGGTGCGATTCCCTCTTCCTGGCCTGGCTAAACACCTCCGTACCCTTCAAGGCTTGGCTGGGCTCAGCCACCTCTCCAAGGAAACTGGCCTCCCACACCAGAAAATGATCCGGCAAATGCCAACAGTGCTGGCGGGGAGAAGCCCTGGTGTAAAGTAACCTGCCGGGTTCACATCGCAGAGAAGTGCTCTCCCTGGGACAGGGATGCGGCCGGCGTCACGGGCAGCCACGCATGTGAATGTGTGTGTGTGCCGTACCTGAAACGTGTACTTGGCGCTGTAGCCAGACCTCCGGATCCGTACAGTCTCCAGCATGCCCGTGTAGCGCAGCTGCTGCAGCACCAGCTCGTCGTCGAAACATAGCTCTTTCTGAAATGGGATGTGAGTGGTCAGGGTAGGTGTCCCCGGGCAGACGCCTGAGCTGGTTGGTGGCCGGGGACAGGGAGCTGTGGGGCGAGGTGCCAATTCCTATGGGACTGCTCTATCACGGGCTTCAAGATACAGACACAGTCCAGGTGCGACTGGTCTGGGAATGTCCCCAGCACGGCAGCTGTGGGCCCCTGGGGATCCGTTTGTCTTTCCTCACTCCAGACAGTCTTTGGAATAAAGAGATGGGGCCGCTCAGCAGCAGTGCTTGAGGCATTCATCTCTTCTAGAAAACTTGGCAGCTGATCTGCTCTGCTCCCTGGCATCTGGGAGACAGATGCCACGCCTTACTGCCTAATTTAAGATAATTTGCTGCAAAGAGTCATTTTCTAAGGACCTCAACCCAAACCTACGCTGAGCTCATGCTCTGTGCCAGGCTCTGGGGAAACTGCTGGGGACTCGGCAGGAGGAGCACATGGCGCTGCATGGGGGCCAGATGCACACGTGGACGGGCCGGACACTGCCCAGGCCCCTGTGGGAGGTGTCACAAGAGAGGGGATCCTGGGCTGAGGGCTGAGGAGGGAACGGGCAGAGGGAGGAGGGCAGGGAACAGCTGATGAAGGCCCAGAGGAGGAGGGGGAAGCCGAAGGGCTGACAGGGACACAGAGATGCTCGCCGCTGGAGGGGCTGGAAACGACCTGCCTCAGTGGGCTTCAAGCCTGGAGCTGAGGGGCCCGGCCTCCATGCTGGTGGACGTTATTTTAAGTGGATGGAGGGGACGGAAGGGCATGAAAGGACGGTTGTCATGACTGGGCAGGGGGTGCTTCTGGCATCTGGTGGGCTCTTGGAAACCAGGGATGCTGCTCAACACTCTCCAGTGCACAGGATGGTCCCCACGGCAAAGAACAATCTAGTGGCATGGCCCCTGTCCAGAGCAGGTGTTGATGGAGCATTTCTTGAGTTGCCCAAAACTGAAGTAAGAATCCCAATGGGAGAACTCAGAGAATCTCTGAGACACCAGTGGGCACCGGGAACAGGAGAGAGGGCATGGTTCTGGGTCCTTGTCTGGGAAGACGGAAGCTGCAGTCCTCGCAGGGAGAAGCCAGGCTCTGGACGTTAGCAGAGCCTCCCAGGAGCAGGAGAGAGCCCAGGAAGTGGGGAACGCAGAGATGGGGACAGGTGGGCGGACAGAGCAGCCAGGAGGCACCTGCCCAGGTGTCTACTCCCCCCGGGAGGGAGCCCAGATCCCGAGCAGTCCCCCCAAAGTCCCTGAGGGGATGGAATGGCCAGTGGACCCTTGGGGCAAAGGAAGCCCAGCAGTGAGAACTGCCCCTTTGTGCTCCAAGAGTCTTTTCTAGAAACTTCTGGATGAGCAGTGGGCTCTGTGTTCCTGCTACACAACCTCTGCCCCTCTCTTCTGGTACATTCTCTGCACTGGCCACATTGGGATGTATCTGAGGAGCACGCCCGATCTGTCCCTCTTCTTGCAAACCTTCTCTGGGAACGCTCCACATTCCAGATGACGTCCCTGCTCTTGGCCACCAGGCTGCCCTCGCTGCTTCCTGCTGACCCCCCTCCAGGCCTGGGCGGCTACGGCATGCTGTTTACAGCTCCCGGAACTGGTGTAGACACTTGGTTCCCTGAGGCCTCTCCTGGCGCCCCCACCCCAAGGCTGAGGCAGGAGCAGCCCCTGCTGAGCCGCCAGACCCTGGCCTTCACCTTCCCGAGATGCGGAGCCCTCACCTTCTCGGCGTTGGAGCGGATGCAGCGGATGAAGAAGGGCTCCGCCTTCCCCAGCGCCTCCAGGAGCTTGCTGAGGGATGTCTGGGGAAGAGAGAGAGGACACTGAGCTGGGACCCCAGGGGCGTGCTGCTCCGTGGGAGGGGACCCAGTTCCTGCTGGGGTCAGCGGGGGGTGTACATGCTGATGCAGGACATGGGAGGTTGCAGCTGGATGTTCTGACCAAAGGCTGCGCTACCCCTGGGAGCCCCCAAGGGGGCTGCAGGGTCCTTGCAGCTGGGAACCACCATCTTCCCAGGGCCACCCAGCTCTTGTCTTTGTCTCAGGTGGAAGGTGGGAGGGGGTAGGATTAAATGAACTCCTTCCAGGGACTTAAAACATGCATCAGCATCAGCAGGGACCAAGCATGTGGGGATTTCGGTCTCTGGCCTGCTGTTTCCAAAAAGGATTTGTGGGAGTTCCCACATGAGGTAATCACAAAAAAGCCGAGGTGGGAACACGAGACTCAGATTGAGGAAAGAGGGAAGGAACAACAAAACTAATGGTGAGGGTCAGCATCCACTGGACCCCCTAAAAAACAGAGGCATCCCTGAGCTTCCTTGCAGCCAGGGAAAAAAGGGAACCATGACCCAAGGACACAGCCCAGCAGTCATGTTAACTAACAAGCTAACTTGTGCTCCTTTTAACGCAGTGGTTCTAAACCATGGGTGATTCTGCCCCTCCAGGGGCATGTGACAACGACTAGAGACATCTTTGGTTGTCATGACTGGAGGATGCTACTGGCATCAGGTGGGTGGAGGCCAGGGATGCTGTTCGGTGTCCCATAATGCACAGGACGGCCCCGCCCCCGAGAATGATCCAGCCCGTGTCAAGCAGCGTCAAGGTTGGGAACCCTGAGGATGACGACCAGCTCCCCGTGCTGGGTTACCCCGGCCGCGCCAGGCGAGTGGCAGGCTGGGTGTGGCATGGCTCCCAGCTCTGTGGCCGCCCACCTGGAACTGGGCGCTGATGCTGGGCGGCTTCTTCTTCTTGTGCAGGTGCAGCAGCGACTTGGTGGTGCGGTCGTGCAGGGTCATGCTGATGATGAGCTTCAGGGACTTGGAGTCCAGCAGATTCTAGGACAGACGCACAGGGTCTGGCCTGCCCTCCCCAGGCCCCAACAGGCACAGGGAGCCACGGCACACGGCCCTCGAGCCAGGACTACGCCCCCTCAGGAGTGCCAGGTGGCAGGCGGGCCTGGTGGGCGGCAGGGATGACCCTGGGACGGAGCCGGGCTCCAGGACGACTAATTACAGCCTCTTCTGCCCGGAAGCCAAGGGCTGTGGCGCACGGCCTGCCCTCTGCATAGCTCAGGGAGGGCCACCCACGTGCTTCTGCGTGAGTTTACTCGGGTGTCCTCCCACACACGCCAATCCTTACTAGCAGGTGGTGAGAGGGACCTGCACTGTCCCATCTCCTGGCCAGACCGCAAGGCTGCTCTTACTCTTCTGAAAACCTTGTCCTCCGTCTGCACGCTGTACGTGGAGACCAGACAGAGTGCCAGGTGCACTCCACCAGAGGCCGGTGGCCAGGGTCTTGGCTGCCAGTGACAATGGGCTGCCCCCTTCCTGGTGGGACTACCCTGGCTGCAGGGCCTCCTTTCCCTGGACGCCCAGAGGTGCTGTGTCCCATCCTGCCCTCTGGAGGTGGCCTGTGGCTAGACTCTGATGTGGGTGTCCAACAGGAGGGCCCCTTTGCCTCTGGCAGGATGAGCTCTGAAGTGCTGTTCATGCTCCTGGTCCCATGGGGTCAGGCTGAGCCCACCTCCTTGCTCAGCCTTCCCTGCCCCCAGCGCCTCCCACCCTCCTTCTCCTGGGAGTGCCCCCTACCCACCACCTGCGCCAATACCCTCGTCTCAGGCTCTGCTTCTAGGACACCCAAACAAAGACAGCTCCAAATCATTTCAACAGGAGACACTTTTTTGGAGGGGAAGGAGAAGAAAAGGAAGGAACTGAAGAAGCCAGAGAAGTTAAAAGCACTCCCCCTGCCCCCCACCCATTTTCTGGAAGATGCCTTGAGCCAGGCGCTCTCAAGACGGGCAGAGCCAGGCGGCAAGAGACAGTGTTGTGTGTGTTTACCTTTGGGATGATCTGCTTTTGTTTGATACCTTTATTTTTCCTGTCAAAATATTAAAAACGGTTTTGTGAACAGAAGGCCCACGGCGTCTGGATCTGGTTAGTTCAGCAAGCCACGCCTGGCGGGTTAGACGAGCGAGCGCAGAGCCGGTGAGAAGCGCAAGCGCAGCGCGCCGCCCCAGGACCCGCGGCCGCTCGGCAGGCGCCTTGGGGTGCCCATGCCGCTGCGTGGGCCTGGGTGGGGGACCCCAGGCGTCCGGGAGCAGGGGCGCTGGTACCCTATGGTAGGGCAGAATGTGCGTCCGTGTGGGGAGGCCACGGGGAGCTGACGGATCCCACAAAACGACAGTGGGACGCCCCAACTGGAGCTTCCAGGGACCTGCACGGTCCTGATGCCTACCAGCTGTCCCAGCTCTATTAGGAGCTGCTTCTGGACCCCTGGTGGGCAGGGCAGGGTGTGCCCTGCAAAGAACTGAAATGAGGCCTGGGTAGGAGCGCCGTTTGGACTCGCACTGCCGAGAAAGTGAAAAACGAAAGCAGACCTTTGGCTGAGGGACGGAGCGGCCCCCAACTTCTCAGACACTTTATGGAATCTTGCAGACAAGAGAAAATTTTTTAAAAAATCGCAGCTTGGCTTGTTTTTAGGACCAGCTGAGGAAATGGTGCCCCACAGATCTGCAAGTGTGTCAGGTTTCAGCTTAATCCCCGTGGGGAGAATAAGGCACAACAAAAAGAAATCTCAAGACCGGCCCCGTCGTGGGCACAAGCTTCCCTCTCGCGGCTGAGCTGAGGCCGCGGCCACCTGGTGCTGTGGGTGTGAAGGTTGTCCACCCCTGCCTTGCAGGCGGACACCTCAGGCCACATGGTGAGTTGGTGGCAGGGAGCCCGCGGCCAAGTTTGTGTGGCTCCTGGGCCCTTCCTACCATGTCACGCCACAGAAAACAGGGCCACGACTTGCGTGGAGGCGCGCAGAACCACACGGCCGACTTCCACCGGCTTCTTTAGAAGCCCACAGTGGCAAAGAGGTGGGCAAGCAAGCCTTGCTCTGCACATTTGAGGCAGAAAATGAGATGCTCCGTGGGAGGCGCGTTCCTGCGAGGCTGCGCTAGGCCCCAGGGAGCTGGGGAGGACACCGGGCGGGAGCGTTATGAGGACCATTTAGCGGTGGCTGGTGTGAGAAGGAACCACAGGACAGCGCAGTGTCTGTGGTGGCTGACTTAGCATCACAGGGAGCCCAAGCGGCAGGCCCTGGGAGCGCAGAGGGGCTCGCTGCACTTGTGGGGGACGCCCACAGCCTTGGGAGCACTCACAGGATGAAGGTGCGGGGTTTCTGGAGCCGACTGAGGGACTGGAGAAGCCTACGGGGGTCCTCACCCTGCCAGGGCAATCCTTTGATGGTCCTGATGATTTGGTCATGCAAATCGCTGGGGGTGGGGGTGGGGCGCAGTGACAGAGAGAAGACGGAGTTAGAGCAGTGGGCCCGCCACCCTGGGGTCCCCAGCACAGTCGGGACCATCCCCAGGCCACTGGAGCCAAAACATGCAGCACGGGGAGCATGCACGCTGCTGCCTCTCCTGCCTGCACTAAGGGGGTTCGGCCAGGAGCCACTGTCCCCGCAAAGGAGGTTCCCCCTCCTCTGGGGCGCAGGCCGCTTCACTTCAGGCTGCATGGATTCTGCCACATGGCATCTTGGACCACTGACAAAGGCCTCTCGTTGAAGAGCCTTTTGGAATCTGTAAAAAGCATCAAGAGGCTACTGAAAAGAGAAGACCGGAGGGCCTCTGTGGGCAGCAGCAGATTAGTTTCTCTTGATGATTCTGTGGTCACATGTCAACCTCCTTGTCTGGTTCAAGAAAGGCCTTGGGAGGAAGGAATGGGGTTCACACGGCGGTTCTGTGTGCAATGCCGCCCCCCGGGGGAGGTTTGCTGATGTCTGGAGACATCTGTGGTCGTCTCGTGGGGGCGTGGGGGGTGCTACTGGCATCTGGTGGGTGGAGACCAGGATGCTGCTCAATCCCCCACAGTGCACAGGATGGTCCCCCAAGAGAGTGACTGGCATCATGCCGAGGGGGAGAAACCCCAGTTAAAGGTCTTTACCCTAAAAAATTCAACCTTATGAGCTTCGTTCTGTTCAACTGCTGTGGGTTCAGGCCTGAGGGTACATTATAGGCCCAAACTTTGGCACCAAGGCATGAGCATGAGACTGGCTTAGAGACAATAATCAAAACCTCTGAAAATGGATATGCATGAAGCACAGCCGGAGGACAAACATCTTTGACAGAACTTCTGGAAATGAGGTAACAATGACTGCAGGATGAGGTGGGAGGTTCTGTTTTTTGTTAAATTCCTCATTCCAGTTATTTCAAATACATGTTTAAGCTCTGGGCAGTTGGCCTGGAGAGACCCTGACCGGTAGCCCCTCACCAGTGTTCCATGCACTAAGCCCGGGGCCGCGATGGCCACACTTACCGCTGCTCCCTCGCCCTCCAGGGAGGCACAGAGCAAAGACAACAGAGGGTCACTTTCACCTCCAACCCTGAGTGGTCAGGGCAGCGGCCAGAGCTCCCCTGAGGCCCATGGCTTCGGCCCATACCCCGTGACCCAGTCAGATCCAGCAAGAGTGCCCACAGCCCAACGAGCCCCTCTCCTGGCCCGGATGTGGGCTGAGTCCCTTGGGATGACGGCTCTTCTCCATGTGCCTCCCTGGTCTCGGGTTCGAGGCCTCGCTTCTACTTACTTCTTGCTTTCATAGAAAGCAATGATGTCCTCAAAAGCGTTAATATCGAACTCCTCAGAGCCGTCAAATGAGAAATCTAGCATTGAACAGCTGAAAGGGAGAATCTGTATAAACTACACGCGTGCCCAGAGTGGGACCCACTGCCTGTGGCCAGGCCCTGGGGAGACTGACATCGTTTCAGCCACTGCAGGTCAGAGGCCACTTTTAGTCTTAGAGAAAAAAAACCCCACAAGCAAATAGGGGGATGTATTTTTTTGTCTTACTCTTTTTTGGGTGAAAAAGCTGATTTAAAAACACACCTTTTTAAAAGCAGGAAAAGGACACACTGTGCTTTCAGACAAATGACATACGGTCACTTACCTAGGTACTAACTTTACCTCCACATGCACACTTTTATGAAGCTCTTCAGGAAGTTTTTTATCACAAAGGGCTCAAAAATAAAATGACTTTTTCACGTTTGAAAATTTAGCAACCTGCTCCTTGGGAATTTTTGAGTCTTAAAAAAGAAATCAGGGACTTGGCTGCCCCAGAGCCTTTGCACATGCTGCCTCTGCTGCTGGCACACCCTGCCTGCCTTGTCTGGCTCAACTAGTCCCTTCTCAATGCAGCCAGCCTGCTCTCTCAGGCTGCCAGAAGCGTCCCACCTCTGGCTTTGTCATTGCCTTGCATGTCTGTCCACTGTGGCCTTTTTCACCCAACCTTTCTCGGAGCATGTGCCCACTCACTTTTACACTCACTACAGTAAGTGGAGGGCCCTCGGTCATTGCTAGGTGGTCAAGAAACAACCCGTGCCCTCTCATGTGTGGCAAGGCGTCCGTGTGGCTGGCTGTGAGTGAAGTAACTCAGCAGATCTGCTTTGGGACACTTGGGCCAGGCTGTGCAGGAAGCGCTCTTAAATCAAGCCCGTCACTGTGCACGGCGGCGGCCCCTGGGCGCCCCTGCCAACGGCCACACAGACTGGCCATTAAAAGGAACCTTTCTAAACTGAGCCGCCCCACGTCCCCCTACGGCAGATGGTACACCGAGGCCTGCCCTTCTGTGTGCAGAAAAGGGGCAACAGATGCCACTGGCCTCTGGGTCTTTCTGGTTCAACCGGCTGCTGGGTTCCTTATTGGGTCAACCCCAGCCTGGGTTCAGGGGGTAGGGTTTCTGCCACTATCTAGTGGCTTAGGCTGGGACAAAGCAAGCTCTTGCTCACCGGTACACTTTTTCCGACGGCGTGCTGGCTCCTCTCTGCAGCTCTCCCAGGTGACCGTGCGCACTGGGGCTGTCTGTACCTGCCAGGGACACAGAGCAGAGGGTGTCGGGGGGCCCAGAGCCCGATGGCCTTCGTCTTCTCCATGCAGGCTGCCATCCTGACTTGAACCCATCTTAAAAAGACAGCTTGATACTCAAATGTGGGCAGAGCAGGGGCTTGTGAGGTGTCTGAACCCACAAAACATCACCAATTATTTCTACTGCTCATACGCGTTATCCTTTTGGTCTTCTTTTTAATTGACGCCCTTGGTAAAACAGAACCCTGTGGCTGGTACCTGGAGCCGTGTGGCCCTGGGGGAGCCACTAGCTCTTCTGAGCCTCAGGTTTCCTTACAGACAAAGGGGCACACGCCTGCCTGCCTTGAGAGGAGGAGGACGTTCAATCACAAAGGCCGGGACTGAGTTGCTGTTTGGGACAACGAAACTGTCCTGGAACTAGGTGGAGGTGATGTTTGCACAACATCGTGAATGTGCTAAATGCCACTGAGTTGTGCACTTTCCAGGGGACTCCGAGTGTCCCCTTCTCGAGCGAGATGGGGCCCTCCTACCTGCAGCCTTCTCGGCCCTCTCAGCCCGCAGGCGCCCGGCCTCCCGGAGCACGGCCATGGCCCGGATGGCGGCCCGGAGCACAGCCCAGCGGAACACGGCCACGGGGTCCATGCCAATAAGCTCTCGCACGTAGGAGCTGTCGCTGCCCCGAAGGAGGGCCACGATGTCTGGTCGCATGTAGTCCATGTTCTTCTCCCGGAAGTCCTGCAAGGGATGGAGGTGGGGGGGTCACTGGATGGTGCTCACCGTGGCCCAGGAGGCCAGTATGAGACGGGCTGGCGGGGTGGGGAGCCCATCCCAACAGAGAGCTCCCACCCATGGAGGCCGGGATTCGGTGGGTTCAGACTCCCTGGAAGCTCGCCCAGCACAACTGATAAAGGAGATGATGGAGCAGGCGCCAGAAGGAAGGGCCTCCAGGGCACCCACACGGTCCCTTTCTCGCCCCCCAGGCAGAGCATGACTTGAGTGACAAGGGACAGAGGACAGACGTGTACCTTGATCTGATACTTCACTTTCCCTGCGAAGTGCTGGATGATGAATGCCGGCTCCATGACGGGGGTGCCCAGGAAGTACCTGTTGTCCTCGTGCTGCTGTTTGAACTTGGCCAGCAGGGTCTGGCTTGTGGCGTGGGGAAAGCTGGGAAGAAGATTGGAAACCTTTAGCTGCAGGAACAGTGGGTGATTACCGGCTTTGCACATCAGGTCGCAGGCCGCCTGCGGACGGACAGACAAGGCGGCTAGGGCTGCTCTGCGCCGTGAAGCTGCACACATGGCCTCAGGGCCAGGAGGGAACCTGCCGTCTGTTATCAAGAGGCCCAGGCCGAAGTGAGGCCCTTGGCTGCAGAGCAAACTGAGAGCAGAGCCCTGCGGCCCAACGCCTGGGCCCCCGGCCCCGGTGGCCACGTGAGCATTCGGCTCAGGTGAGACTGGGACCTGGCCCACGGTGGGCAGCTCCTGGGAATAACCCCAGCACCGAGTGACTTCTGGTCCCGGATCCGTCTGTGCCTGGATGCCATGTCTTGGAGAGGGTCTTGCCTGTGCTCCTGTTAAAAGGAGGGGCCAGGAGACAGGGGGGCAGAATAATGAACCCGTTGTACCTGGCTAGTTCTGCCCCCCAGGAAGGAAATGCCACAGTCGGCTTGGGTGCACCCTGCCCATGAGCAGCCTCACCGCAAAGACGGGCAGTGCGACGTGCTCCCGAATGCCCGGAGCTGGGTTCCTCGGCTTAAGGGGGCAGGGAGGAGATCCCGTAGCTACAAAGCACATCGATTCTAGAGCTGGGGAAGTGGGAGGACAGTGAGGGACCTGCTCACCCGGTCACAGGGACAAAGAAAATTTTAACGTGTTATTTTAGAAAATTCAAATCAATGCAAAAAAAAAAAAAAAATCCATGATGGACAAAAATAGCAACTTTTAAACAAAGACAGATGTGCCCCAGCTCAGCCCGGCCCTGCCTCACATTCCTCCCCCAGATCCAGCTCTGGGAGCGTCCTCGGAGTACGGCTCAGCTGTCCTCACACTCCGCCCCCTCCCCTATCTGAACATCCTCGCAGGATCTGGCTGCGCATGGACGCATGGACGTGTCTGCCTGTCCTGGAAGGAGACTTGGTCTCAGGCAGAGGGTGAGCCTGACCCACTCTGGCCTCTGGGGACTTAAGCAGCAAACAAGGGGCTGATAAAGACGTGTCCTCATCCTGATTGCCAGAACCAGCGACTGTGACCTTATTTGGAAACAGGGTCTTTGCAGATGCAATTAGTTGGGACGAGGTCATTAGGGCAGGCGCTGATCCAACACGACTGGAGTCTTTATAAGAGGAGGAGACGAGACAAATAGAAGAGGAGACAGTGATGTGATCACAGAGGCAGAGACTGGAGTGATGCAGCCACGAGCCAAGGAACGCCTGGGGCCATGAGAAGCTGCAAGAGGCCAGGAAGGACCCTCCCCTCGAGCCTTTGGAGGGAGCCTGGCCTTGGTCTCAGCCCACTGAGATGATTTTGCACTTCTGGTCTCTGGAAATGTGAGAGAATACACTGCTATTGTTTGAAGCTGCCTGCTTTGTGGTGATTAATTATAGCAGCCGCAGCGACCTAACTCAGTAAGTGAATTTCAGTGACTGCAGTGGGGTGACCAAGCGTGGAGCACCTTAAAATAGCCCTTCCGCCTTCATCATGTCCTGCGAACGAGGGGCACGAGGCTGCGCAGTGAGACTGGCCTCTGGGCCCCCAGTTCCACACGCTGCCCTTTGCAAAAAGGCACCAACACCATGCCCAGCTTCTAGACTCAGGTCCCACAATCCTTTCCTGAGAACTCCCGGGCACGTGTTTCAGAGTTCACGGTTATTGCACGTGTTAACATTTTTGTGGTGAATGGTACATGCATTTTGCAAATGCGAGGTCAGGAATTATGGCCAAATGAGTCCAAGAAACTCAGAAGTAATTCTCAGGATGGTTTGGATTTGGGGGTAAGGCTCTGGGGGCCGCAGAACCAGACCGAGTAGCTGCATTTGTAGACCCCCGGGCTGTGGACACTCACTTGCTCTCTTCGTCCAGCAGATAGAAGAGGCCAGTGGGCTTCTTGCTGATCAGATGGATGCAGCCAACGTTGTCTGTGTAGTCGATGTTGTGCCACGAGATCCCTTCGCTCTGGTATTCCTCCTATAAGGTGGGGGGGTTCCAACAATTTCATGGCTATGTTAAGGTTCGCATAGCACAGGTTGTATATAAACTTATTATATTTGTGTACGCAGGTATGTATTTATATATAAGTGTGTAAATGGCATAGAACACATATTAACGTGTCAGTAGAAATATATTCATACATAAAATTATTAGATAAATTAACAACAGGAAATAGGGATGCATATCCTCAAACATCTACCACACAAGGTGCTTAACCCACACTTAAAATCACCCAGGGGTCAGTAACCTTTCTCTGTAAAGGGCCAGATGGTAAATATGTTAAGCTTTACTAGCCAGATGGTGTCTGTTCCAATTTTCAGCTCTGCTGTTGTATCTCGAAAGCAGCTGATGATATATAAACGGCTGTGAGCCAATAAAGTTTTATTTATAAAAACAGGTTGTGGGGCTGGATTTGACCCATGGGCTGCCATTTGCCAGTCCCTGCTCTGGACCAACAGTCATATGATGTGAGTGACCTACATAACTTCAAATTTTCTAAAGTCATATTTAAAAATGTAGAAACAAACAGATGAAGTTAACTCTCTTCGAAATCTGTGTATTCTGCTCTTCATCACAACTCAATTTGGATCAACCAATAGGCAGAGGGTGTCAGAGTAAAATCAACTAAATATTTACATAAACCCATGGGTTCTTTCCGCCATCACAATCATCAGTGAGAAGGACAATACATGGGTATACAAGATGGCTGACGGGCATGCAAAGACCTGTGGGACGGATTACGACCATCACCGACCAAAGCGCATCCCTACAAGGTGGCCCTACTGCCTCCCAGTGAAAGGACGCTCACACTTGAGCAGAGAGCAGAGGCGAAGCTGACCTGGGGCTGAAAACATCCTCCACACTGGCCTCATACTGGGCTGGGCGGGATTTTCCCAGACTTTCCCTTTTGCAGAGAAAAATTCTGGGGTGGGTTCACCAGCAGATAGGGCCCCAAGGGAGATCCCAGTTCTGGCTCGTCCCCTTCCCCGTGGGCTGGATAGGCAACAAGATGGTACGGGCTTACCTGCTCTAGTTTGAAAATGTGCTGGTTGAAGTAATACTGGAGCTGCTCATTGGCATAGTTGATGCAGAATTGTTCAAAACTGTTCCTCTCGAAATCCTCAAACCCAAAGATGTCGAGGACCCCGATGGACAAGCACTGGGGAGACAGAGAAAATGGGTATTACTGGTCGGTCCTTGTATGGAAACGACCTGTCCGGTCGTGAAGGCCTGCGGTCATTCTGTCGCTGCTGCCTTGGAATCTGGAGTATTTGAGCAAGGAGCCCTGAGTTGTCATTCTTCGCTGGGCCCCACGAACTGCATCCCATCCTGTTCCCCAGGCCTGCCCCTGGGGAAACTGGTCCCTCGCCCAACACTGACCGCAGCTACCTTGCTCCCCATGTCACAGGCGATCTGTTGAAGAGTGTGGCATTGAGGGCACAGGCTCCCAGGGCCCAGCGTGGTGGGGCGGGGGTGCACTCACTGAGACGGACTCTTCCATGTCTTTCTTGTTGAGTAGGGCGTGGTTGATCCGCAGCACGATCCAGTCAAACAGGGCACTGTACAGCGACTTGGCCATGGAGTCACGGGCGGTGATAGCCTGTGGGCACGGAGGGGCACGACACTTTGGTAAGGCAGGCCCCATGCTGCAACACCCCGAGGTCTACACACATGGGGAAATCGAGGCAGCAACTTTAAACACCCCTTCTCGCTTTGCACACCATCCTGTCAGCTTGGACACCCTTGCACACCAAAGCATGAAGCAGGAAGCCTGGACCCAGTGGCCTGTGGTTCAGCCAAATCTTGCTCACTTGCTAGCTCACTCCTCAGCACAACCTGGGGACTGCTGAGGGTGGAAGGCAGGCACCAGGCCTGCCTGTGTGGGAGGACCAGTGAGGAGGCCAAGCTGGGTTCAAGGCCAGGCCCCTTGCAGTTCTGTGAGGACCACAGGGCCACTATTATGTGTGCAAAAGCAGTAATGGCTTTAAAAGTTTTTTAAAGGCTTATTGAGGTCTAATTTACATACATGAAATTTCTTCTTTTTATCTACTGAGATCTAAGTTGTGCCAGATGTACTTGGCCACAATTAACATCTAGAACACATCCCTTTGGCTTTGCCTTTCCCAGGGGGTTGTGGAAATGGAGCTGCGAGGAACGCAGCCCTGCACCTGGAGTCCTTCACTCGGCGGGACACCTCTGGGGGCAACCGCACTCTGGGGTCTCAGATGTCCTACAACAGCTTTCATAAAACACTGCAGAGCGCCTTTGCCCATAGGGGCTCAGACTGTCTCCGGTGCATGTGTAAGATGCCCAAGCAGCTTCTACCTCAGTTAAAAATCCCCCCGATGGCTAGGTACTTTCCTGCTGCTATCTAAGCTGCAAGCCGCAAGTCACATTGCTCTAGAGATGTAAAAACACAAGCAAACACACCACAAAGACGACATCCAGGCTGGGGCACAGGCCAGACAGAGGCATCTTATCAAGCTTTAGGGAGCCACAGAATGGTCGTAAAGGTCATGTTCTAGCCCTAGGGTTGGCAAACTCTCTCTGGAAAGGTCCAGAGAGTCAGTATTTTCAGCGTTGCAGGCCAGACAGTCTCTGTGGCTACTACTTAGCTCTGCTGCTGTAGCAGGAGAGCAGTACATAAACAAATAGGCGTGGCTGTGCGCCAATAAAACTTTATTTACGAAAGCAGGCAGTGGGCTGGATTTGGCCTTTGGGCCACAGGTAGCCATCCTCTGCTGGTGAGAAGTAGTATGCCCACTGAGCAGCTGGAAACAGAGATGAACACACGTGGCTCGAGTTGTGGCCCTTGGGCTGTAGGTGGCTGGATAAGTTGGTTTGTGCCGTGCCTGAGCTCGCTTGAGAACCCAAGGCACTGCCAGGGTTCTCCTCTGTCACTTTAGGGACAGGAAAAAGGAGACCTACGCCAGCTGTTTCCGAAGGACTCCCCGTGCTTGTAACCTGGGGCCTGGCCCGCTGCGAGGGCCAGGGCAGTGCTCACCTCGCTGAGACTGTAGGGCAGGATGAGCTTGTCATTGGCGGTCACTGTTTTTCTTTTGGTCAGAACTTCCACCAAGATTTCTCGCTTCACCTGTTTCAAGGGCAAGGAGGGCAAGAAGGGGTGGGGGACGGAGAGCTTGTCAGGTGGGTCCTCGTGTCACTGCGGCAAGGCCCGAAGCCTTCATGGGAGGACTCCTAGCAGCTGCACCAGGAAGTGGGCCCAAAGCACCCCTCAGGGCTGCCGACCGGTGACATGTGCTACGCTTGGTGAGTTTCAGGATGATCACACTCACAGGCTCACCCACGACCATGGTGGCCTGGGAGTGTGGCTGCACAGGTGTCACTGCAGGCCACAGATCCACATGCTGGCTGGCCATCTGCACTTACAGCTGTCACTGCTAGAGCGAGGTCCCAGCCTCTGTACAGGGCTGGGCAAGGGGTTGGTCCCTCTCCGACCACCAAGCCCCCTCCACAAGCCAGCAGCAACAGGAGAGGGGCAGGGAAGCCGCGCCAATCCCCTGGCAGGCGTGAGCACGCAGAAACGAGGGCTCCCACAGCAGGGACGCCTTCTTTAAGAGCCCCAGGTGGAATGCAGCTCAGAAAACAAAGGCAAGCACAGGGCTCCTTGGCCTCGGTGCTCGGACACTGGGGGCCGGGCCATTCTTTGCTGTCGGGGGCTGTCCTGTCACTGTAGGGTGTTGAGCAGCATCCCTGGCCCCCACTCACTAGATGCCAGCAGCACCTACACTGTGACAACCAGAAATGCCTCCAGACAGTGCCTGGCACCCCAGGGTTGAGAACCAGTGGACAAGGGGCTGGCAGGTCCAGTGATAACATGGCCCCGCCAATTAAACTGTGGTTTTAAACAGCCTTCTGTGGGAGGGGCTGCCCAGGAGGGAGTCCCTCAGCAATGAGGAAGGGACGCTGCAGAGATGGTGGGGAGGAAGCAGGCCGGCAGGCCTCGGTTCGCAGAAGCTCGGCCTGTGCAGGAGCCTGGGCCCTGGGAGGCCACTGGCCGGGAGGGCAGGGAGCACTACCTTTAGGAGCTGTGACAGCGTGTCCAGCACCTCGGGGGGCCCGACCTCCAGACCTTCGTCTCGGCCCGTGGCTCTCTTCTTGTAAGTGACGTTGCCCAGGTACAGGATGGCTGACAGGACAGAAAAAATCCTGGGAGAGAAAAGAAGCCCAGGTTGGGGTGCTGTCCACAACTGTAAGATGACAGAAGCTTCCACTGAACTGAGCTGAATTCATAAAACCAGCAAATTCTAGTCAGAACACATGAAGTTTGAAAAATTTTGTCCTCTACTGGGGACCCTCTCTGTGGAATGTGACTTTGTAGACAGATATCTCAACAATACTTTCTTTTAAGATTTAGGGAGCTTAAAATTTTTTTTTTATGGGAGCATAACGTGAACACAAAAAAAGCACACAATTCCCAAGTGTAGAGCTTGATGAATTGTCACAAAATATACATGTCCTGTAACTAGCACTCAGACCAAGGACTAGAACATTCTAGGCCCCAGAAACTTCTGTGCTGACGTCTAACACCAACCGGAAACTTGATGTCAGTGAAATGCACACGTTTGTAGCTGGCCTGTGACTGAAAACCGAGCCGTGGAGCCACTGTGCCTGTACCGCGCAGGGTCTCGGCTTGTTCGTTCTCAATGTGGCAGCCTCGGGCCTGCTAACACCTGGGGCGGCCCATCCTTCGCTGTGGGGGCCGCTCTGTGCACTGTGGGATGTTGAGCAGCATCCCTGCCACCACCCATTACATGCTAGTAGCACTGTCCCCCGCCCTCCCTCACTATGTAGTGTGACAACCGAAAATGTCCCCAGACAATGCCAAGTGTCCCCTTGGAACAGGATCAGCCCTGGTGAGAACGGCTGGCTGCTGGGCGTGGAGTAGTCCAGGAGTCGGCCAGTTTTTGGAGGGCCCCTGAGCCAAGAATAGTTCTTAAGTTTTTAAACGGTCATTAAAAAGCAAAACAAAAAATGCAGAGAAGAACCTGCAGCAGAGACCATCTGGCCCGCGAAGCTGAAAATATTTACTGTCTGGCCCCCGCCAGAAGGTCTGCCGACCCCTGCATGGACATACTGCAATTTGTTTATTTAATCTCCTGTTGGTGGACATAAGGGGGCGAGTCCAGGTTTTGGAGCTGTGAGAAACGAGGCTGCTGTGTGCACTCGTGTGTGTATCTTTGGGTGAGCAAACGGATGCGTTCTGTTGTGTATACACATCCGTAGCAGAAACTGCCACACAGTTTTCCAAAGTGCTTGGCCCGACGTGCGCCCTCCCAGCAGCGTGTGGGCAGTTCCCTCTGGGTATACCGGTCGTCCAGGCAGGGGTGAAGGGTACCCCATGTGGTTCTTTGTTTGAGGAAGGTTAGCCCTGAGCTAACATCTGCCACCAATCCTCCTCTTCTTTTTTTTTTTTGCTGAGGAAGATGGGCCCTGAGCTAACATCTGTGTCCATCTTCCTCCATTTTATATGTGGGATGCCCGTCACAGCATGGCTTGACAAATGGTGCGTAAGTCTGCACCCAGGAACTGAACCTGCGAACCCTGGGCTGCTGAAATGGAACGTGTGACTTAACCGCTGTGCCACTGGGCCAGACCCCTCTGATGTGGTTTTTAAAAATTAAAAAAAATGTTTAATTGTGGTAATATACACGTCATATAAAATTTACCATCTGAACTATTTTTAAGTGTACAGTTCCACAGTGTTATGTATATTCACATTGCTGTGGTTTTCACTGGCACCCCCAGTGACTAAGGACGAGTCCCTTCCCATGTGCCCCTGTCACTGGACTGGCCTCCTCAGTGCAGCTCTTCCTGGGGTCTCGGTCAGATCTCAGAGGAATTGGTAAGCTGGGGCGCCCGCGCGGGAGGCGGCAGGGCGGCCGGCCGCTCACTTACTGCTTCTTGGTGGCGGGGAGGAAGCCCACCATCTCCATGGCCTGCTTGAGTCTTTCAAAGTCGTGCTTCAGGTCTTCTCCGTCTTCGATCTTCAAGTTATGCTGAAAAACAAGGTTGGCGGCACTCTGGGTGTTTCTGGCCGGCGAGGGTGGCATGCAAGAGGGATTTTGGCTGGAACCGAGGGGCAGGGCCCAGGACCCAGGGAATGAATGGGCTCCTTTATGCCGCCTCCTGTGGGCCTCCTCGGAGCCGGTTTGGGGCCGGAGAGGGCCAAGGCAGCTGGCCTCTGACCTCCCGGTGGCGCGTAAACAGCCCACGGGGAACAGAGGCGGTATTTGTGGCCGGGGCTCGGGCTGTTTACCTGGTTGAGGTAGAAATAATCTTCAGGCTGCTTGAGCTGAAATTCTTGACGCTCCTCCTCGCTGACGCCAAGTAACAAATAATAAAACACGTGGTAGTTCCTGTGGGTCAGAATTAGGAGAAAAAAGTCATTTTTGGAGGCCAAGCAACAGCTACTCTTCAAACCACTACTAATACTGCTTTGGAGGCCACACCAGGGAGGGAAAAGCACCTGAAATACATACAAATTTGAGACAATAAGTTGATTCTTATTATGTCTTATAAAAAATCCCCCAAAACAAAACCCCCGAACCCTAAGCTTCTCCAGGGAGTAGCTCTGGGGGGAGGGAGCGCACGTCTCACTCCCTGGTTGCTCAGAGATGCTTCTAACAGAAGCACATTTTGGCACACACCTGAGCACCGACTTTGGGTACAAGCCCCAGGGAGGCACAGAAATCCGCACACAAAGGTGGCTTAGGAGGTCTGCCTGCCAAGCCCGCGCCCCAGAGCAGGCCCCACTCAGGGAGTGTGCTGCATCTCAGGAGCTCCGCCTCTCTCCTGTGCAGGGAAGGAGGACCCCCTCCTACCTCTCATCCTTCTCTTGGGAGACCAAGCGAGACTTTTCAAGCAGGTACTTTTCGACAACAGCTCTGTCATTAAAAGGAAAAAGAAGGAATAGAACGTTACATTTTAATATTGTTTCCTTGAAGAACTAGAGGAATTTGTTTCCACGGCAAAGCCAGCTATGGATTAATTTCCTTTGACACAAGGTGAATACAGGTACCTAAATACAATCACCCTGTCACAAATATAACCGCCATAAAAGTCGCCTCGCCCTGAGACTACCATCCACAAAAATAAGGAACTGAGGCTGGCCACTTCTGCTCCCCAGACCAGATTGGGGCTGACCGCTGCACGGAAGCCGATGTGGCCCCATGCAAGGACCGGCCCCAGGCACTGGCACCGGAGAGACTGCGCCCAAGAGCTCAGGAACAATCCCGGAAGGTCGCCCCTCCACCTCCCCAGCAATTCAGTGTTTCTCCAACAGAAAATGCGAACGTGACGGACTCATCTTTGTATTTGTAACAGGTTTACTGATTACTGATTTACATAAACTGCACAAACTTCGTGTACAATGTGATGCTGTCCTTTCATAATTCACACAACCTTTAAAAACAGCTTTATTAGGTGTAACTGATGCAGAATAAACTAAAACTGTGTGATTTGATGAACTGTGACACATGCGAACCCCTGTGAGCCCACTACCACGATCAAAATAGTGAACACATCCAGCCCCTGGAAATGCTCTCTTGGGGCCTTTGTCCTGCCTCCCCACTCCTCACCCCCAAGCAGTCACTGATCAATCCCACTCGAGATTAGCTTGGGTTTTCTAGAATTTTAAAGAACTAGAATCATTCAGTACATGTACTGTGTCTGACTTCTTTCACTCAGCCCAAAGATTCTGAGATTCGGCCACATTGTAGCACGGATCAGAAGTTCATTTCTTTTTATGATGGAATAATATTCTACACGTCGACACATCATGCTTCATTTATCAGTTCCTCGCCCGACCAACGTTTGATGGACATGGGTCCATGAGGCTGTGTGGGTGCTGGGGCAGGGCCCAGGCACCTCTGCAGCCCCACACTCAGCACCAGTAGTAGTGACGTCGAACATTCCCTGAGGATCTACTATGTTCTAGGCACTGATTTGTGAGGATTTAACGCCCTGGATCCTCCCACTCTCCAGGGTGGGCACTGTGGCTCCCACTGAGGGACAAGGTGCTAACACTGGAGAGGCTGCCTGGGACCCCACAGGAGGGAGGTGGCCCGGTGGGGACCTCTTGGGATTCGCTATCACCAAGTATTTGAGCTGGGCAGGTCTGCAGATCACTTCATCTGAGCCCATCGCTTTTACAGGAGAGGCAGCTGTGCCCTACGGGTACAGGGCTGGGCTCCTGGTCTAGGGCCTGCTGGATGCCGCCTGCCTGTGTCTCCAGGATGGCAGTCTTCTCTCTGCAGCCTGGCACTGGACACACGTACACCCACACAACACGCACAGGCGGCTTTCCGAGGGCTCAGCCTGCAACCTCTCTTCTTTCAAACCCATGTTTTCTTCCATTCCTTCCCTTGGCTGGTGACTATGTAGTTATCAGCAGTTCGTTTTCCCGGGTAGGGTGGCCACATGTGGTTCTAGAATCAGACACATGTTTGAATCTCAACCTGCAGCCGATTCCCTGTGCTATGTCAGTGTATGGGGGAGGACAATGACCCCTCACCAGCACCGAGTGGTCATTGGACTGACGAGAGCTCCTTCCCTTTCCTGATCATTTTGGGGGCCCAGGACCCTACTTGGGTCTTGTAAGGAGCCAGGGATCCCCCGGCACCAAGCCCTTGAACCCACAGGAAGACGAGGCCTTGCAAATTGGGGAACTGGACGAAGGCTTGGACTGCCCCTGACCCTTGGCCTCAGCGGGAAATGGCGCTGAGTAGTCTCACTTGCCCAAAAGCAGAACCGGGTCTGGGCCTGCCCCCTGGGAGCCGGCTGCAGCTGCTCCCTGGACGGGAAGTGCACCTCCCTCTTCGGAGTGTGGGC
Organism: Equus quagga; assembly: GCF_021613505.1. Lineage (NCBI taxonomy): Eukaryota > Metazoa > Chordata > Mammalia > Perissodactyla > Equidae > Equus > Equus quagga. The sequence goes on along the minus strand of NC_060275.1, from coordinate 65,915,458 downwards.
GGCCCATGGTCATGGCCAAGGTGGGACTTCCTTTCCTGAATCCGAGGCCACAGATACCACTCTCAAAAGCCTGTCTATGAGATCCAGCCCCTCAGGGCCACTGGCCATGGGCTTGACGGGAGCCTGAGGTGGGTGGGGCTGGGTGGACCACTCAGCTGAGGGCCAGCCCTTGCTGGTGTACCAGGTTGAACGGTGGTCCCAGAAGATATGTCCACCTGGAAGCTGTGACTGTGACCTTAACCGGAAAAAGGGTCTTTGCAAAGATAATTAAGTGAGGCATCTGGACATGCGATCATCCTCCACGATCCAGGCAGACCCTAAATCCAAGGATAAGTATAATAAAAGATACAAGAGAACAGAGAGACACAGAGGTGGACGTCATGTGACAATGGAGGCAGAGATTGGAGTGATGAGTCCACAAGCCAAGGACCCCTGGGGCCCCCAGAAGCTGGGCGAAGCAGGAAGGCTCCTCCCCCAGAGCCTCCAGAGGAAGGGTGGCCCCACCCCCACCTTGATTTTGGGCTTCTGGCTTCCAGACTGTGAGGAAGAAATTCTTATTGTTTCAAGCCACGAGGTTTGTGGTACTTTGTTACAGCAGCCCCAGGACACCACGCAGAGCCCACATGGAGAAGAGAACTGGGGAAGGCAAGCAGCACCCACCGCGAGCAAAGGCTCTGGTGTCTAGAGCCTGCAGAGCCAGCCCGGGACCCAGGAAAACGTGAGGCAGCCTCTCGGCATCTCTGCTTCCCCCAGAGAGCCCCTGGAACTGCAGAAACAACATAATTCTGTGTTGTCTGCCCAACAAGACACTCTGGGCGTCTCCTGCTGGTGAGAGGCTCTGCAAAATGTGGCAGATACAACTGCAAAATACAGACCCACGGGAGAAAAAAAAATGTTTACATAAGAGGTGAGGGTCCTTGGGAAGACACAGCTGAGGCCTATGGGGCAGTGGGGACAGGAGGCTGCTCCAGGTGTCTCTGATTAACCAGGGCACATCCTATGGGCAGGTGCTGGGGCCCACTAAGCAGGTGCCGCGCTGGGGCCCAGCAGCGCTCGGGGACAGGGGCACGTCCTCTGGGGGCTGAGGGCTTGGGAGAATCACCAGCTTCTGAGTGCCCCCGAGGGCCGAGGGGCCGGAGCAGATGGGCATTTATCAAGCCTCTCACCCACCCCACTGCCACTGGAGCCTGGGAAGCGGGGAAAAAAGGAAAGAAGCCAGAGGCCGAAGGATTCGGGGAAACAATCATTCTTGTTCATGTCTTGAATATGAACCGTGGACTGAAACGACCATGAGTCAGGTTTAGATGGACAGAAGTCCCTACATACTCTGGAATCAAGCCTCAGTGCCGTCACCCCAAGGACCTCCCCCTTCCCAGAACGCCGGCGCCTTCTCTCGGCCTCCAGGGCCTGATGCTTAGCTCTCCTCGTGTCTAACACTCAGGGCTCCTCACCTGGCAGCGCAAAGCATCACCTGGCGCCTTTACAAATCCACTGTCACTGAAGACCCTCACACCCGAACGAGGAGTGGCAGTGGACTTCTGTGAGCGACCAGGCCACGGATCATGCCAAAATGCCTGTGTGTGTGTGTTTTTTTAACTTTGAAATAGTTATATTGACTTATAAGAGCTTTGCACGTATAAAAAAATACAAAACACTACGTAGTATTAAATCACAATTACTTTTTTTACCAATTGAAATTACCCAGAATATACATTTTTTAAAGAAAAAAAATCCTATAGAAGAGAATTCTGACATCATGACTTAAATATTATAACATTAACTTACTGTACAAAGCTGCCAGATATTTTTCATAAGCATAATAACCACTACAGAGTGCAAATGAATAGAATTTCAATGGTGCACATTTAGCTGAAGTAACTGTGCCTTCACCTAAATAACTCACATTTCTGGCACAAAATGTTGGTCTGTTTTAACTTCCATCAGGCAACCAACTTCACAATGCAGTTACCACCTATCCACTCACCCACCCATCAATCCACGAATCCATCAATCTCCTCACCCATCCACCCACGAAACTACCATCTACCAATAAATCCATCCATCCATCCATCTACCAATCCACCCATGAATCTACCCACCCACCCATGAATCCATCCATCCATCCATCCATCCATCTACCCACAAATCTACCTATCCACCAATGCATATATCCATCTATCCATCTATGAATCTATCTATCCATCCATCCATCCACCTACCCATCTACCCATGAATCTACCCATCCACCCATCCACCCATGAATCCATCCATCCATCCATCCATCCATCACCCACAAATCTACCTATCCACCAATGCATATGTCCATCTATAGATCTATCCATCCATCCAGCCAGCCAACCAACCATCAATCTATCTACCCTCCTCTTCCTTCCCATCCATCCACTCAGCCACCCTTCAGTACTTCCCTGGACAACCGTCTCACTTGGCTACCCAGCATCACGTCTCCTTCTGGCTAAAGGGGCACGTGTTTGGCAAATGCCAGAGTCCATGTCAACTCTGCCTGTGGCCTCCCCAGACCTATGGAATTAGAAACCTCATCAAAACCAGGAAATAGGTTGGTCTGTCCTTGCCTGTTCTTGGCAAACCCCATGATGCTAGTACCTCAAGCTCACTGTACCTAGTCCGTGGGCACCTGGGCCCATGCTCAATGTCCCTGGGGACGGCAGGGTCAGTTACGGAGCTGCGGCCCCTCCCCCTACCTCAACCCACCACTCGGACCTTCACAACGACTTAAAATCACACTCACGCCCCTGTCGGAGTCACAAATGTCTGCATGGGCACGATTTCAGCACAAGCTCCTGGGGCTGGCTCCCCCTGCAGGGATGCCCAGGACCCCAGACTGAGGCTGTCACGCACAGCGCAGGTGGCTGCCAACTCACCCTCTCACGATGCCGCTCTCCAGGTAGTTGACCTGGATGAATTTCCCGAATCGGCTGGAATTGTTGTTGTGGGCTGTCTTGGCATTCCCGAAAGCCTGAGAGGAAAACAGAGGCAGGTTTTCAGATCGTGAACACGAAATGTGCACTGGTCTCGGCCTGGAGCCTCGGAGCTCCCTTCCGGCTGGTGGATGCGCGGTGGCTGGAAGTTCTTCAGGGGTCCAGATGAGAAGCGGAAGTGCGAAGGCATGGCGCCCCGTGCACTTCACCGTACTTCCGCTGTCTCTCTGTGTCTGGGCCGTGGGAGGGCTGAAGCGTTATGTTTTTGATGTTAAAAATGCCAATCATCAGAATTCTTTTTTAGTTATTTGTTCATATAGCAAACTCTGGCCTGTGGGCCAAATCTTGTCCACTGCTTGTTTCTGTGCTGCCTGCGAGCCAAGAGTGGTTTTTACATTTGTAAATGGTTAAACAAAACCTAAAGGAGAGGACTATTTCCTGACATGTGAAAACACTATTCACATTTCAGTGTCTATAAATGAAGTTTTACTGGCACACGGCCAGGCCTGTTCATTATGGATCATCCACGGCTGTTTTTGTGCTGTGATGGCAGAGTAGCTGTGACAGAGACCGTCTGCCCTGCAAAGCCGAAAATATTTACTATCTGGCCCTTTCCAGAGGGAGTTTGCTGAGTCCTGGCTGATGCAGGCGCCAGGCTGGGCACACCAGGCAGGTGTGAGGGAGCAGATGTGGGGACAGGTCCCGCCCTGGAGGGGTCTTGCAATTCTGTGGGACGACAAGCGGGTTCACAGCAATTTTCTTTTTAATTGGGGTAAAATTAGCGTAACATAAAACTAACCATTTTATTATTTATTTATTTATTTATTTAGAGGAAGAGTAGCCCTGAGCTAACATCTGTGCCCATCTCCCTCTACTTTATATGTGGGAGCCTGCCACAGCACGGCTTGATAAGTAGTGTGTAGGTCCACACCTGGGATCCGAACCGGCGAACACTGGGCCGCTGAAGTGGAGTGTATGAACTTAACCACTGTACCACCGGGCTGGCCCCAAAACTAACCATTTTAAAGTGAACAATTCAGTGGCATTTAGCACATTCACAGTTTTGTACAACCATCATGTCTATCTAGTTCTAGAATATTTCCATCACCCCCAAAAGACTCCATCCCCATCAGCAGTCACTCCCCATCCCGTACCAGCCCCTGGTAACCAGTACTCCGCTTTCTGTCTCTATGGATCTGCCTGTTCTCAACATTCCCTTCAATGGGATCATACAGTGTGGCCTTCTGTGTCTGGCTTCTCTCACTCAGCATGATGTTTTCAGGTTCATCCACATTGTAGTCTGGGTCAGGGCTGCATTCTCAATATGCAGAGGAAAATACGCATAGTGCATGGAGCCTTTGGCTAGGTGGGGTCCTCCCCTGGGGCCTCCCACATGATCCCCACCCAGATTACCACACAGAACACCCCTATCCCCTGCCCAGGCTCCTGGAGTGCCCCCTTCCCATGTGGCACCCACCCACCCGCAAGGGGTGAACTGACTGTGAGAGGGTGTGACGGAGCCTTAGGGAACACAGGGCAGGGCAGGTACCCTCAGAGGTGGGTTCCCTGTTTCAGGGAGAGAGAGGGCTGTGGAGGTGGGGGTGGCGGGGAGAGAGACAGAGCTGGTCACAGAGTCTGGCGCTCAGCCATCCAAGCCCTTGTGGCCCAGGGGCTGGGCAAGGGGTGACTTGGAGGGCAATAGTCCAGAAAGGGAAGCTGTGTGGCAGCGAGAGGGCTGTCAGGCTGATGGTGCTGCTGTTTGGAGAGGCCGAGCTGTGCAGGGAGGCTGGGACGGAGCGAGGCTGCAGTAGGGGGAGGTGGCAAGGCCACTGCCAAGGTCCACTGGAAGGGGGAGGTTTGAGGGTCTGGCGGAGCAGGAGGATGAGGGCAGGGTGGGGAGAGACAGCCACGCTTGCAGGGGAGTCAGGAACAGGGAGACACGTAGAGAAGATGGGATTTTCTTGAAGGCCTCATTCTGCAGGAGGATGGATGCAGGTTGACTGCTGATCAGAGCTTCTGGTGAGGCAGCCTGAAGGCAGAAGCCCCACAAAAAAGCATCTGCTGGAAGGCCCGGGATGCTTCCTTGGAAAATGGCTCTACTCAGCAGAGCTCTCCATCAGGACAGTGGCCCCGGCTGGGCCCACGTGCCAGTCACGTTCCTGGCAGATCGGGTCACTGGACAAGTGACTTCCTGCCCCATTGCCCCATGGGCTTCAGACCCCAGGAATGGCCTCCCTGTAGAGCCTGAGCCAACCACCAAATTGCCAAACAGGAGAGTGATAACGAAGGATGAGGCCTCAGAGAGGCAGCCTGGCCCTGTATCGTGAAGTGGGGGTCCACTCAGGGCGGGGCGTCAGCTGGGCCCCTTGAGGGTCTCCACATGGCCTCATAGGCGGAACCCAGCCTGAAGAGGTGCTTGCCCTAGTCAGTGGCCACAGGGCCCACCTCCTCCTCCTCTTCTCAAATGTTTCCTCAGGACCTGTGGACCTGCTGGGTTTGCAAAGGTCGTCAGAGGGCTGATTAAACACGGGCCTCATCACCAGGTCCTGATGACGTGACCAAGCTACTTGCCAGCGGCTGTGCACCAGCCACTGGAGGCCAGGCCTGGGTCCGCCCTGCTCTCCCAAGTGTCTACGGAACCCAGTGCGGGGTTCCCGGCCTTGGCACTGCTGACATGTGGGGCCACATCATTCTCTGTGGGGGGCCGTCCTGAGCACTGCAGGGTGTTGAACAGCACCCCTGGCCTCCACCCACCATATGCCAGTAGCATCTGGGACAACCAAAGATGTCCCCAGAGCTGGCTGAGTTGCCCAGGTTTAGAAGCACTGCTATCTACAGACGGAGGTAAAGGGGTCCGCAGGGTCAGGGAGTCTGGGCCCCTCCTCCCATTACGAGACCCCCACGTGCGCTGGAGATGCTGGGGGTCCTCTGGGGAGAAAACTGCCTTTCTAGATTTAGTCTCCCGTTTCCCCTACGTTCAGCCTTAGAGCCGTGTTTTTCATTTCAAGTCAAGTCCATGGACTCCCAAGGCACCGCTCTGGGAAAAGCAGACAGCGGATCTGTCTCCTCCTTTCGTTGCACACTCACCAGACCCTGAAGGCTAGTGTCTGAGCTGAGGACAGGCTTGCTCTGTGAGCGAGCATGCAAAGTCCCGCCTGTCCTGACCACAAGCAGATGGTCAAGCAATGTCTGACCCTGTGCGGACTCCTTCACAGGGCTACGGGCCTCTCTCTGCGCTGGGGTCTCCACAGTGCCCAGGATGACGGCCCGCTGCAGAGACACCTCAGAAACGCACATTTGCATCCAGAAGAACCAGTGGTCCCTTTTGAAGTCGGGACAAGTCTCTGTGGTGATTTGTAAGGTTTCTAAGGAAACAGGCCTGGCGTCCTGGGGATAAGAGGGAGAATCTTTGGGATGTAAGGCTCACCAGCTTTCTGGTTCTGCGGGGCCTGGTGACCTCACACGTCTGGTATGCGGTCTCAGCACACTGCGACTTTTCAAAGCTGATCTAAAAATATCCGGTTGGTGCTATTATACATCCAAGGAGGAGGAAGCGCTGGCCTGGCGTGGTGAGGGGAGCTATTGTGTGGCTGCTCGCGGGGCTGGCCAGGGGTGCGTGCGTCCAAGCAGAGGGTGCTGGTGTGCCCAGTGGATCATGCAGGGCCAGAGGTGGACAGGAGGGAGGAAGTGGGACCCAGGCACCAGCAATGATGCGATATAACCAGACACCGGGGCTGGGGAGGCCCATGTTCACATTGTCTTCCCAGCAGGCCAGAAAACCCACAGCTCTGGCAAAATGCTATGCGAGGAAGGTCTCTACTCTCTCAGAAACAATTTTTTCTCCCTTCTATAATATAAAATACATGTTTCTAATATAATTTGTGAACTTTGAAAAAAATATATAGAACCATGCTAAAAGTTTGCCCAACAACAAAAACCTAAAGAGATGACCCCACAATTCAAGGCCCCCAGTAGTGGCTTCTAGCTATAACTAACACCCGGCCCTCTTCCGACAGGGGCAGACCAGCCTGGGCCCAGGGGTGCCGCGTGCCCACCAGGCGCCCCCTGATCCTGCCAGTGATGCTGAGAGCCGGAGGATGCCTGGCCATCTTCCACTGTCCTTGTCTTTGAGGTCCTTCTTTTGGGAGATTCAAAAAGGTTTCTTAAATTGGACACATCAGGGTTGAGTATCCTTAGCCAGAAGTTTCCAGAAGGTATATTTTCTATCTCAACAGGATGGCTCTCCTCTCGGTGGGAAGGCACGGTAAACGCGTGAGGAAGAACACTGACAACAGTATCTCAGACAGGCTGTGGTGAGCACCAGTCCCCCGCCAGGCAGACCGCGGGCTTCCCACTCTTTTCTTTTGTGTGGCACTCCTCTAAGAGCCGAATGTGCCAACCCCATTTCAGATGAGGAAACTGAGGTGCAGAGAGGTCAGCTGGCCTCCCCAAAGTCTGAGAGCAGCACGAGATCAATGTGGCCCTGGTCCGAACCCAGCACCCCTCCTCCTGGCCCACGCCCACCGGGGCCCTGGGTCCTGAAGCCTGGGCTCCTTCTTCACACCTGTCCTTGGGGTCCGGAGCCAGGCGAGCGTGCCCAGGACCTTTCGGGGTCCCTGCCGGCCCTGGCCCGAGGCCGCTCTCTCAGGGCCTGGCAGCCAGATTCCCGAGCCTTCTCTGAGCTCACACCTGGCCTCTTGCACAACCCACGTGAAAACTGAATGAGCTGTGAGACGGATACATTAGGCAAACAGCGTTTTGCTTTCAGATTTCGAAACCCGAAAGCCCTGTGGAGTGAGTTCACAAAGGCAAACGCACTTGTTGGCCCTGTGTCACCAGGTGAGCCCTGAGTCGGGGTCCCCTGGAGAGAAGTCCCCCAGCCTTGTGGCGCAGGGCAGTCATCCCTCCGAACAGGCTGGGGTGGTCTGACATGAGATAACTCCAACACCCCCAGATTTCCTGCAGCCGTCCTTTCTCAGAGGAACACTCTAGATGGTTCTAGTGGCTTCGTCTGGGTTGGCCTTCTCTGTTTGCCTGACCTCCTAGCCACAGGGAGCTCCCTCCCAAGTGTTTGTGGTGCTTTTGTACATGTGTTCTCATTCATTCACTCGACAACAACTTACTGATCTACTGCTGTGTGCCTGGCACCATTCTAGCCTCAAAGAGCCCCCTCCCTGGTGGGGTTCCATGGGGACACCCTGCACATTCACCTCAGCCGTGGCTCGGGTGTATCTCCTCCAGGAGCCCCCCCAGCCTGCCTGGACCGGGTGGGTGCCCACTGCCTCCTGTGGCCTTGATGCTGCCCCTCCCTCTGCGATGCCACCTCTGGGTAAAGCTCTGTTCCCCTGTCTCAGACCACAAGCCACGCAGGACTTCTGGGTGTCTTGTGTTGGGTCAAGGTCAGGCACCAAGACGGAGGAGTGACTGCTGTTGTCGAGAGAGGCTGCAATTGGATTCTTTTGCTCAAAGAACATTAGCAAATCTTAGGCCAGGATGAAGCCTAAAGATGGGGCTGAAAGAGAGAAACTGCCCCCTGTTTCCTGGCCTGCAGGAGCTGACTCGTCTCAGCTGTGGGTGGAGTGGAGAACGTGCACCTGAGGGCAACTGGAAGCCGGTGTTGGCACGGTGGCCCCACCACTTGGAATGGAGATATTTTTCTCCTATGAGTTCTCTGTGTTCTGGGTGTACCTTTCTACGTGAAAGTCCACACCCACTGACAGGTCGTGCGCATGTGGGGACATGGATGACGGTCTGACCCTGCAAGAAGATGCCTGAGAGGTGACCCAAGGCCGTGCTGGGCCTGCGTGGAGCACTGGAGTGTCATATGCAGCCTGGCCCAGGGGGCCGTGGACCGAGGAGCCCGGAGGGTCTGCTCTGCTGCGTCTGCTGGGCAAACAGCCCCGGGGTGTCCAGTCAGGGCTGAGGCTTTCTGCACGGAAATGCTGGGAAAATAAGCCCCGGGCCCGTGTGGGGTCTCGGGCTAATCCTGGCAAGGAGCCCAGGAGAACAGCTCTGCATCTGCAGGGGATTCTGGCAGGTCCTGGTGGCCTGGGGGAGGGCTGGAGGCCCAAGGCTATCGTCAGTTGTGCCAACTGGGGCAAATTAGATCACTGCTCTTGGGTTTCGGATTCCTCTCCTGTAAAATGAGGGGAAAACCCTTGCCTTCCTGGGCTGTTTGAGGATAAAATGAGATTGTCTGTGTGAACCAGTGGCCAGCAAACTTGTTCTGTGAAGGGCCAGGTAATCAATATTTTGGGCTCTGTTGCAATGACTCAACTCTGGCGTTGTAGCGTGAAAGCAGCCAGAGATGATCTCTTGACATGAATGGACGTGGCTGTGTGGAGGACACCCTCCCGACGCCGGGGCACGGGGCAGGCTTGGACATTGACCTTTACTGGGGTCAGTAAATCACAGCCAGCCACCTGTCTCTGTACGGCCCGAGAACGCAGAATGGTTTTGACATTTTTAAATGCTTGAAAAAAAAAATCAAAACAAGACTATTTCACGATATGTGAAAACGATATGAAATTCAGCTTTCAGCGGCCACAAATAAGGTCTTGTTGGTACACATGCACGTCTGTTTACACACGGTCTGTGTCTGCCTTTGGACTACAACGGCAGAGTTGAGTCAGTGGACGGAGACTGGCCCTGCAGGCCTGAACACACCGATCCTCGGACCCTTGAAAGGAAAAGTGTGCCAGAAGCTGGACTAGGGGCTCTCAGTTAAATGTCCTCTTTGCCCCAAGGGCACCAGCGCAGTGCCAGGCTGGGAGAAGGCTCCCACACTCAGACACTTGAGGAGTGAGCAGGAGAGGGGCTGAGTGTCATATGGCTGACTGGTCTCCCCGGGGCACAGTGGGGACATGGAGAAGCAGGAGCAGGAAGCGTGGAGGCTGGGACGGGTGAGTGGGCTCACAGGCCCAGGGGCGCTGAGTGAGAAGAGACAGACAGAGGAGTCTGCTCCCTGGGAGCTGGGGGTGGGAGGCGGGGGAGGGAGAAGCGCAGCTGATGCATTTTCCACAGAGCTGCTGTGCAGCGAGTGGGCGGAGGGAGCGGTGGCATTAAGAGGGGCCAGCCAGTTCCAGGGAGGGAAGATGCCAGGCAGGACAGGGATGACAACGGGAAGGGGGTGGCAGTGACAGCGGTGAGAAGAGGCAGCCGTGGGGCAGGGGACAGGAGCCACAGTCCCCTGCCAGCCCATGCAGGTGGCAGTGCAGGCTCAGTGGGTCTGTGGGTTCGGGGCAGGAAGCAGAGAAGTCCCTCCAACCTCACGGCTCCCAGACTCACAGATGAGGAAGTGGAGGCTCTGTGGGGCCCAGCTGACACCTCGCCCGGGCCCGGGTTCTGCTCTCTTCCTGGTACCCAGGGGGCCTGGGGCCCCCAGCAGGCTCTCAACCACCAGCTGCTGGACGGATGGACAGATGGATGGCAGGCATGTGTGGAAAGCTGAGTGACGGTAGGACACAAGGCTCACTCTACCTCTGTGCTCTCAGCTGGTAACAGGCTCTGTTACTCTTACACAGAACAGCACCAACTGTCAGCCACAGATGCAGATGGAAACACTGAAAACACAGCAAGGACCCCTGCGGCCAGGAGGAGGCCCTTTAAGAAGGGCAGATTCATCATGGGGCTGGAACGTACAGCATGGGGACTGTAGTTAATAACGCTGTACTGCATATTTGAAAGTTGCTAGGAGATTAGATTTAAAAGTTCTCATCACAACAAAAGAATTTTTTCTAACTATGTAAGGTGACAGATGGTAACTAGACTTATTGTGGTGATCATTTCACAAGGTATACAAACGTCAAATCACTACGTTGTACACCCGAAACTAATATAATGTTACATGTCAATTATAACTCCATCATAAAAGAAAAAAAGCCGCAGATTCCAACCCAGGGCCAAAGTTCCCCAGCAAACCGTGTGGGGAGCAGAGGTGGTGGGAAGGGGAGTGGGAGAATCTTAAAAAAAAGAAAAAACAAGAAAGCAACTATGAAACAAGTTATTGTATCTTATACTTTGCTAAATTTTGGTTTAGGTTATAATGAAGGCACGTGCAGCTCACAGAAAGAATGAAGAACAGATGGAGCTTTGATGGGGAGGGTCTTGCTTGGTTCTTACTGCACCAAAAATGTTTCAGGAATTCATCACACTCCCTGAGGGCTCATCTTAGCCACTTGAAACACAAATCATTCTCTTTGGGGTCTACTTGGTTCTTTTTCTCAGGCTTTTGAGTTAGGAAATTAATTCGCTTACTTTCATTATTCATATTTGTGAATACAAAGTGTTTATGGATATTTACGGATATAAAGTGACTACGAATTGTCCTCTCCTTACTGCTTTAAATACATCCCATGGTTTTTGATAATAGACAGTTTTTGTCAATGATTTTTAGAAAATCTGTAATTTTGGTTTATGGATGCCCCTTCATCTAAGAGTTGTTTAATAGAAGTTTACTTTTTCTTTTTTAAAACATTTCCATGTGGAAGGGGCTTTAAAAAATTACCTCCTAGTTTTATTGTATTGTTAAGAGTGTTGCTTGTAATATGTTTACTTTTGGAAGTTCTAGATGCTTCTTTCTCTGTGATCTGATACAGGAATTAATTTTATGAAGGTTCTGTGAATACTTAAGAAGGGTGATTCTCATATCGGAGTGAAGGGTTTATGCTATGGCCACAAGATCTGCCTTAAGTACATGCTCTGGGCATCTTTCATCCTTGCTGTCCACCCAACCAACCCCGTGCTCTGTGTTTGTATTTGTTTCTCTTGGTATCTTTATCATTTCCACTTTGTAAAGGCAGTGGCTGTGTTGTTTGGTGGATAAATGGTGACAAACAACCATTACACCTTGAGCGTAAACTGACGCTCTGGCATTATAACAAAACTTCATCATGTGTAATGTTCAGAGGCCTGAGTTCTACCTTCTCCACGTTGGAAGTGCAGCTCTGTTCTTGCCTGTTTCTATCTGCCTGCTATATCTGTGCCTGTCTCTTTATTTTTAGCTTCCTGAACCACTTTGGTTTAGGTGAGTCTTGTTCACAAAGCATGGAGCTGAACTTTGCTTTGTGAGCCAGGCTGAAAATCCTCTCCTCTTAATAGGCAGATCACACCCACAGAAATGTGGCAGTATGATGGACGCACTCCCTCCTGAAGCTCAGGCTACCAGCATTAGCTCTCTTCCCCATCTGCTGCTTGTGGGTGTGGCCGAGTGACTGGAGGCCAGAACAACTCTCCAGGCCACTTTTGATGACTTCCTAAATCCTGTATCTTTTGCAAGATTTTTCAACCTCACTTTGCAACTGCTTTGCATTCCATTTGTGTGGTGGGATGCACCTGGGAGCGAGGACCCACTGGGCTGGTGGACTGCAAGGAGCCATGCTTAGGCTGAGCTGAGAGGTGAGAGTCAGTGAAGGCTCCCTGTTCTGTCAGTCATCTGGGATGATGTTTGCTTTCCCACACATTCCCAAACTGCACAGACTCTGGCGCTGATGACAAAACAGCAAGGACTTCCAGTACTTTCTATGCAGCAAGACCAAGCATTTGCACGTGTGAGGAAAGGTGAGCTCCCTGAGGTGGACTGGAGGGAGACTCTGTGGTCTTGGAGCACCCCTCCACATCCCTGCCTGGGCTACACCGTTTCTACACACCCTCAGGGAGGGACCCCCCCCCCCCCAGGCTCCCCTTGGGATGGCCCTCCATACCTGGGGTGGGCAAATGTGTCATCCTGGGGGTCCCCTGCTTACAGCAATGGGGAAGGACAGTCAGAATTGCCAAGATTTCAGCCTCCCTGGCCCCCCAAGAGTCGCTACTCCTGGCTGCTCTGCTTGACTGGGGTGAGGGAGATGAAAGTTTGAGAACTCAAGGAGGGGTTACGGGGGCTTGTTCAAGACACAGAGTCTTGGGCTCCATCTCAGACTGCAGAATTTCTGGAAAGGCTGAGGAATCTAAATTCTTAGAGCAGAGCTCGAGGGGGTTCTTCTTTTCCTGGAAGGGTGAGAACTACTGCTCTGGGTTTAGTATGAGGATGAAGGATCTTGGGGGAGAAATATAGCAAGAAGATATCTACATGCACGCCTCCCTCTTTCCTGAACATCCGGAGTAGGGGTCTCCGTGGTCAAGGGCGGGATGGAGCAAAGAGCTTCGAGCTCGGTGTACTTAATCAGAGTGCCTTCATAACCTTTAGCCTGAGGGATAGGAAACTTCCATACTCCAGGGCTTCACTGAGATTGGCCACTCTCTACCTGAACCCCAACTCCAGGCGGGTCCAATTCCCATCCCGCCGGCCACTCCAGGGCCTTGTTCCGCCTGGCACAGTAAGGTGGAGAGGCAAGGAGGAGAAACCAGGTCCCCAAGATGCTGCTGGAACAGGCACAGGAGAAACCATTATCGAGGGTCACCTCCCAGCTTTGCATCCTCACAGCCCCGAGAAGTGAGGGCCTGTCTGGGACACTGAGCTTAGAGGCTTGGCCCAAATCCTGGTAAGGGCTGTGTGTGTCCCAACGCAGGCCCGGCCAGGGAGCCGGTGCCCTGGACACCACTATGGCTGCCGGACGCTGTCACCTGCAAACACTGGCGGGGCCACTGTGGCCAGGGCCCAGGCAGTGGTGGGAAACATTTCAGAGGAAGAAACAACAGGATATGGTGACAGTGATGCAGGACGGAAGAAAGCACCAAAGACTGCTGGTGACGGTGCTGCCCACTGAAACGGGAAGTGCAATAGGACGGAGGTGCTTGAGGTCAAAGGCCAGCTTGCCAGGACCTTACCTTTCTGAAATTTCTTTGCATACCTCATCAAGGTGACGGTAGCTTGTCAAAGTATGTGGAGGGGTTTCCACAGACTATGCCCCATGGGTCAAGTCTGGCTTGATGCCTTTTTTTTTAAATAAAGCTTTTATTTTAGAATCGTTTCTGATTTATAGCAAAATTGTAAGACTACTACAAAGAATTCCCATGTACCTCACACTCAGTTTCTCCTATTGTTAACATTATGGAGGTACATTAGTCACAACCAATGAGCCAATACTGACTGAAGGTTATTATTAACTACGTTCACATTTCATTCAGATGTCCTCAGTTTTTCCCTAATGTCCCTTTTCTGTCCCAGGATCCCATGCTATCTTCAGTTGTCACATCTCCTTGAAGTCTCCGTGTCAAGTTTCTTAGACTTTCCTTGTTCTTGAGACCTTGACCGTTTTAGGGAGGACTGGTCAGGTGTATCATAGAATGTCCTTCAATTTGGGTCTGTCTGATGCTTCTCACCCATCACCTGTTTCTGTAAATAAAGTTTTATTGGCACATGGTCCCACCCATTCATTTAGTATCTCTGTAACTGCTTTCGCCTTACAACGCAGAGCTGAGTAGTTGCGCCAGACTGCATGGCCTTAAAATCCAGAAACGCTCATTATGTGGCTCTTTAGAAAAAAAGCTTGCAGATCCCTGGTCTAAGCTATTTTATATGAGTTTAAGCTTAAGCTGCTTAATTCAGGATGCATTCCCCTAGGAGCAGCCACAGCGAACCACTCTGGACAACTTGATCACCACTCGCCATCAGGAGTCTCACCAATTAGCATAACGAATGTTTAAAATGGACTTCTGTGGATGGAAATGGCGTTGTTCGAGACAAGTGGGTTGGAGAAAACATTTTTGAGACACTTTTCACACTTGTTTGAGAAATTCCACCTAAGGGTCCTGTGGTCTATTCCTTAGGGATGGGGCTCAGGTCTGACCCCAAATCAGTTCCACGTCCCACTGCTAGACCAGGGGCCCAGATGGTGCCAGGAGATGGAGAAGCTCAGGTGTGCCTGGGGCCACCAAAGAGGCCAGAGCCAACAGGATCAGCTCCAGGTCGGCCGGGCCCCCGTCTGCTAATAAACTGCACGATCTGCGGGCAGGAATCCGAGGAGGAGGCAGCAGGTCCCGACAGGGAGCAGGAAGCCTGCTCTGCGCTTCCGTTTTTGTTGTGCTGAAGTTCATATAACACAAAATTCACCATTTTAACCATCATAATGTACAGTTGGGTGGCATTCGGTACGTTCACTATGTTGTGTAATTGTCACCTCTATCTAGTTCCAGAACATTTCATCACCCCAACAGGAGACCCTGTCCCCATGAGCAGTCACTTCCCATCCCCCTCCCCCAGGCCCTGGAAACCACTAATCTTTTTTCTCTATGGATCTGCCTGTTCTGGATGTTTCATATAGATGGGATCACAGAGCATGTGACCTGTTGCGTCTGGTTTCTCTCACTCAGCATGAGGTTTTCGAGGTCCATCCACGCTATGGCATGACAGAGCTTCACCCCTGTTTATGGCAGAGTAACCTCCACTGTGTGCATTCTGCTTTGAATAGAGCCGGCAGGGGCCACAGCCCGCCTGCCTTGGTGGGTCGCTCCATCTCCCTTAGGTCTGGGGGAGGCACAGGTGGTGCCTACAAGAGTCCAGGAGGACCACTGGACCCAAAGACCCTTTGAAACCCCCAGTGGTCAGGGGTAAAGTGCCCCCGGGCACCTCTTTTTCAGGTGGATGCCATCCTCCCTTTGACTTTCCATCACAGGCCTGCTTCCAGCCTTGGCTTCTCTCGTGGGGCATCTTCCCCGGCGTCTCCCGTCTTCTTTATGGGGCGGCTCTGGAATGGGCCAGGAAGCCCATCCATGCACAGGAGAGCCGCCCCAGGCTCCTCACAAGGTGCCCCCTCAACCTGGCGTCGCATGACCTCATCTCAGCACTTGCTCCCTCCATGCTCTTCTGCAGCTGACACTCAAGGCTCTGAGCGAGACAACCTTGCTATAAGAATCAAAAGGCCCCTGAATGCCACATGGCCCATAGAGCCTCAGGATGTGGGGTGGGGGGAACGACCCTGTGTGCCGGCTCTGTGCTACGGCTTTGCTGGTCACATGACATTCAGAATCTCTCCTCTGACTCTCCCAGCAGGCCTTGGACTTAGCCAGGTGACGGCAGCAAGAGCATTCCAGACCAAGGGTGCAGCGTGTGCAAAGGCCCTGGGGCAAGAGAGTTCAGGAGGCAGAGCAGAGAAGTTGATTTACTACAGGTCACGTAGCACGTAAGTAGCTGAGTTGGGCTGCCTGGTCCCACTGTGGGCTTCCTGGCAGGGGGCAGCTCTCAGACCTGAGGGCCTGAGGTGGTAAACTCTGGTGGGACGGGCACAGTCACATGCTGAGGGGCGAGAACCAGTCCAGGTACTTTGGCAGAACTGGAGATGTTCCCTTAGGAGCTACGTGTCCTTGTCATCTTCTCTCTCCCCCTCCCCACAATCTCACTAACAGTCGCACCTCCAGTGAGCGGCTCTGCCCAGGCGGTGGCTCCCTGCAGACTCTGTCCAGAGCCCCAGGGTGGATTTTCAACTGCGCGTCCTAAAGGCCCTGAAACTAGAGCAGAGCCTTCTGCCTCAGCACTGGGTATCCGGGGTGGGACCGTTCTTTGCAGAGGGTGCCAATCTGTGCGCTGTAGGAAGCTGAGCAGCATCCCTGGTCTCCACCTACTGGACGTCAGTCTCCAGACACTGCCAAACGCCCCCTGAGGACAGAATTGCCCCTGGCTAAGAACCGAGCCTTAGATTCAATTTCAAAATCAGTTGCCAGGGGCCGCCCCATGGCCCAGTGATTAAGTTTCCGTGCTCTGTTTCGGTGCCCTGGGGTTTCACTGGTTTGGATCCTGGGCACGGACATGGTACCGCTCATCAGGCCATGCTGAGGTGGCATTCCACATAGCACAACCAGAGGCTCTCACAACTAGAATACACAACTATATACTGGGGGCGGGGGGGCGGTGGTGCCAGCGGCAACAGATGTTAGCTCAGGTACCAATCTTTAAAAAAAAAAAAAAAAATCAGCTGCCAGATCCGTGGTGTAGTGGTTAAGTTTGGTGTGCTCTGCTTCAGCGGCCTGGGTTTGCAGGTTTGGATCCTGGGTGCAGACCTACACTACTCATCAGCCATGCTGTGGCAGTGACCCACATATAAAGTGGAGGAAGACTGGCACACATGTTAGCTCAGGGCTAATATTCCTCAGCAAAAAAAGAGGAAGATTGGCAACAGATGTTAGCTCAGGGCAAACCTTCCTCAGCAAAAAACAAAAACAAAAACAATGCTGCCTTGGAGAGCCCGCACAGTGAGGAAGGACTAAGTGGGACTCCGTAAATTTTCACAGGTCGCTGTGACGCACTCTGCCTTAAAGAGCTGAGGATAGCACCCAGCCTTTCCTAAGAGCCCATCCCATGGAAGGCTCTAGGCCTGGGCATCCCCCCTCCACCCAGGAGGAACCAGTCAGCAGCCACAAGCTGGGGTCCCAGGGCTGGTCAGCAGCTGGGAAGGTGACTGTGAGCCTCGGGCTTGACTCCTCGGCCTTTCAGAGATGGGCCACCTCCGGAGGCCCCAGGTAACTGGGGTCTTGATGGGCCTGGCCTTGGGAGCTGGCTGTGGCTCATGGGCAGATGACTGACACAAAAGGAAACTTCGGAGGACAGCTCCCCAGTGAGGCTGGGGACAGGCATTGGAGCTGCTCCATCCTGGATAATTGCTAGGCCACCAATCCACCACCAGGCCCTGTGGTCACTCAGCACCCGGCTGTGCTCCTGCCCCAAACAGCGAGGCAGATGAAGCTGATGGATGGACAGGCACCCCACCCCTCGGCCCTGCCCTGGTGCAGGGAAGCACCCAGAACATTGGGGAAGGGCGGCAGCCGCAGCAGGGGTGTCCCAGGCCTGAGCTATGCTTCTCCTTGTAATCAACTCATTCTGCAAATTCCACAGAGGCCTTTCTGGGTGCTTAAAATATACTCTATAATTTCACTCTTCTCTTAATGCAGCTAACTATATTTCCCAAAAATATAACTTCTCCCTTTGTCTAAAATAGCCTTAGATCACTACAAAGCGTCAGGCTCTGCACTTTTATGCAGCAGGCCAGAAACGCAGCCTCGCAGTTCTGCAGGGCACAGGAGGGACAGAGAGCGCTGGTGGGCCCCGCCTTCCAGGTGGCCGCCCCTTCCCTGGTGCTCCCAGGGGATGTCAGGCATTCTGATCCTACCCGTAGCCGGCATGGACACCTTCTCATCCTTCTGCACCACTCCCACTCTGGTGCCGCCCCACTTTTCAGCTGGGGGCAGCCTCCCAGCTGGCTGTCACCCTGTCTCTGTTTCCTCCTCTCTTCCAGGTGGCTCCTAGTAGCTGGAGCTCCCACCGTTTTCCACATCTTGCCAGTCCTTGTGGTGAGCTGGGAACACTTGCCGGTTTGTATTAGGCACCGGGACTGGGAACACTGCTGCCCCCCACCCAATGCCATGAGAAGCTCATCCTCACCCTCCTCTCTCTGGCCGAATTATCCCCCAGCTGCGAGCTCCAGCGTATCCTCCTGGGCACACATTCCATGCCCCAGATGCTAGCTTCCTCCAGGGACACCTTGGTCCTTGGGTGCACACTTCTGGCCTGGTCCCATCAGCCCCAACGCATTTACGCGGCCCCTCCCAGCAGCTCCTGGAGGATCTGGAGATTGGTGGGGGGTGGGTCTGGGAGATGCCAGGGTCTCACTGGGTGTCAGCATCCTATTGTGCCCCTAGAAGACCGTGTTGCTTGGAGGCAGGATGCAGGTGGCCTCAGGGACCACAGTGTGGCTGGAAACCTCAGGGAGGGTGCAAGACAGGGAGGGGACCCCACACAGCTCCCACCACTCTCAGCCAGAGCTCAAACACTCTGGCTGTAAAAACACTCCCAGCTGCCTGTGGGACACAGAGCGAGCGAGCAGGAGAGCAGAAAGCCCTTCATGGAGGCTCGAGTTGGAGCCGGCCTTGCCGAACTTTATGGAAAGTCTGTCGGAGTTCTCCTTTCCCCACCAAACTGCAAGGCCTACGATCCTGACACTGCATCTGATCTGTGCGTTTTTCCCCCATACCAAGCAATTCTCCAGCACCAGCTGCAAGCATACAATTCAACTCAGTTCTGACACTATCCACCTGGAGGGAGCATCAGATCGCACAGGGTAAGGGCTCAGTCCCACCAGGCTCCACACACACCTTCCTACAAACCAGAGGCTCCCACAACCCCCGCTTTGGGCTCAATTAATTTGTGAGAGTGGCTTGTAGAACCTAGAAAACCCATTTACTCCCTAGACTCTTGGTTTATTATAAAAGATACAACTCAAGCCACAGCCAGATAGAAAGGATGTGAAGGGCAAGGCATGGGGGAAGGGGCACCTTCTCCAGGGGCACCATCCTCCCAGCACCTCCATGTGTCCACAGGCACAATTGATTAAATCACCGACCATGGGTGACTGAGTATGAACCTCCAGCCCCTCTCCCCTCCACAGAGGTCAGGGGGTGGGGCTGAAAGTTCCAGCCCTCTAATCACAGGTTCCCCTGGCAACCAGCCCCACCCTTGGGGCGTTCCCAAAGTCCTGTTACTAACACGGCGGCGGAAGATGCCCTGCCAAGCTCATCATGGGAAATTCTAAGGGTTTCAGGAGCCCTGTGCCAGGCACTGGAGGGAGACCAAATGCATGTTACTTATGACAAATCACAATAACACAGATCCCCTGTAGGTAGATGGAAGTTTATGAATACATGTATCTACACTTGGCATGGACACAAATGCAGAAAGATATGAGTTGGAGATAGGAAGCGTCTGGAACAAGAGTGGGAATCTGGTTTCCTTATATTTGGGCAGGGGGAGCTGAGCAGAAGGTAAGAAGGCACGGAGAAAGTTAACTGTGGTTAAGTTCTGGAATGTTCTATGTGCATGCGGAGGTATGAGGGGCCAGCAAACGTTCCCTGTAAAGGGCCAGGTGGTAAATATTTTCAGCTTTGCAGACGAGAGGGTGCCTGTGTCACAAGTGCTCCACTCTGCCGTCTAATGTGGAAGCCGCCACAGACGGTATGTAAATGAGGGGGCGTGTTTGTGTGCCAATAAAACTTGATTCAGAGAAACAGACGCCGGCAGATTTCACATGTAGGCTGCAGTTTGCCAATCCTTGCTATAAGGAAAAACAGACTGAAAAAATGAAGCATTATAAGAAAAAAAGCAAAGAAAAGCATGTGGGTGGAACCAAAAGCGATAATATAAAATGCGTCACCATCTTGCCAAAGTGGGGCAGAGAACCACGCATGCTCCCCACAGCAAAACCCACCACAGCGCCCAGTGTTTCCTGCTGGGGAGAAGCTTAAAGGGGAAGAGTCAAACCACAGCCGACAGCTGGCTTAGGTTCAGAAAGTCACCCCCAGAAGGACAGGTGTGGATGGGTGACAAAATGACAGGGCATAGGAACCAGCGCCAACTGCAGCAGAAAGCTCTTTCCTCGTGTTCACCTGCAAGAAAAGCTGCAGGGAGCGTGTCCCCTCAGCTGGGGGTCCTCCAATCGGCCACTGCGTGTTTTTTTGGTGCTGACGAGCAGTTCTTAAAGTAACATTTGAAGATGACACTAAAAGTCAGCCTGGAAGTCCAAACTCGGATGGAAAACCCGACCCTCGCACCCGAGTGTGCTTTGTCAGACAGAGGTAACAAAGACAAGAGATTTCTGGTCGAGGGTGGGCGGTGACTGTTACCCTGGCTGTGGCTGGCCGTGGGGAGAGAAGTAGCACCAGCCACCAATTCCTGGGAATGAACGAGAACTCTGGCCGGAAGCTGCATCCCTGCGTGCCAGCCACCCTGAGATGCAACAGTGCTGAATCGTGCTGGGTTGTTGCGTAACTACAATGGCAAAATGTGACCAAAAACCCCTGAAACTATTTGGGCCCAGAACACCTGAAATCTTTCTTTGCGTGCACTTGGCCTAAAACTTATTCTCAACTGGGACGATTTTGCCCCTCCGGGGACCCTTGGTGATATCTGGGGACACTTTCGGTTGTCACAGCTGGGCAGGGGGTGCTACTGGCACATGGTGGGCAAGGCCAGCAATGCTGCTGAACATTCTACAACGCACCGGACGGCCCACAAAAGAGAAGGATCAGGCCCCAGGTGGTGGAGGCGCAGAAGCATGGCCTTCATCCCCGAGTGTTTCTGTCTGTGAGGCCTCAAGTCGACCCCACATGAGGCATTATTCATCCTTGTCCCCTGTGCGATTTGACCTGCCCCTGTTCCCCTCCTGCCCCGGGATCTGGCCTCAGCTCCTGTGTTCCTTTGGGCTGCTCTGCTGACCCAAGGCCTCTCAAACTGCTTCCCCAAACATCCTGGGGAGGCTGCGCCATGAACAGAAGCAATACCCCGGACTTGCAGCCACCAGGGTGGGGCCCATCTCCTTCCCGGGCTCTCAGATGCTCGGCACCTTCTCCTCCATCCCCGCACCACTGTATCCGCCTATGATGTCCAACCTCCCAGAATCCCATGGCTGGCTCTCACTCTGCCTCCCCTGTGATCGGTGATCCTGATGTTTGTAGCACTGACCTTCCAGTAACCCAGCCTCGAAGAAAGCCAGGCCAGTCAGAGCCTTGACTACTGGCCGGAGCGTGGGGGATGACTTCTGAGAGCTCTCATCTGCTCCCGCCCTCCCGCCAGCTTGGTGACCCCCCCCCAGCTCACTCAAGGCAGGAGCTCCAACACAGCCAGGTGTCCAGCAACTTCAGCCAAATGCCCAAGGTAGCCTGCACACCCAGACCCTGTCCTGGACTCGTGTGGCCAGCGCACCTCTCCCTGGGGCACCCTATGCCGCTGCCCAGACTCTCCCAAGCCCATGCCCCTTGCCCCCCATCCATCTGCCTGCTGACATCCCACCTTCCCTCAAGAGGCCAAAGGACCAAGCACTCTGAGGGACTCTCTCCCCAGACACCTGTGTTCACATAAAGCAGACACACCCAGGCCTTTGGGACCCTCAGCCTCGGGAGACAGACAGACAGACATCAGATAAAGGCTCTTGGCCCAGACACTCCTCTTGCTGTGAACGCCCTGGTCCCCCTTTGCCAGTGGGAACACCAGTGGACTCCCCTGCTCTGTCCTGACCATGGGCCCCGCCCCCATGGCCCTTGCCTTGAAGTGGGTCCCCACCAGGGGACTCCCTCCCTCTGTGCTGACACTGACCTACCCCCACCATAGCCTGTGCCCTGAAGTGGGTCCCTGGAGGCCTGTCTATGGCCAAAGGCCCCTTTCTCAACACTTGCTCCTCCTGGCACACTCATCTCCTCTCACGGCTGACATGCGAGGTGCAGGGCTGAAAGCCAGCCAGGAGGCACCCCAGCTTGCCACCTGTCCCCGGCCCCTCTTGGCCCACGCAATCTGTGGGTCGTGCGACCGGACAACCTCTAAGGCCTGACAAGCTCTGGTGTTGGGGGTGTCTTTGTGCTGCCAGCACTCGGGTCTCCCTTGGACGAAGCACCCCAGATCTCAGTGCTCACCAACGCCCCAGGGGCAGCTCCAGGCAGTGCTGTGTGGGCCTCTCTGAGCTGCTTCCTCCCCTCCGCCTCTTTGACTGCCCGGCTCTGACTCTTCCGCCCGGGGAGCACGCACGGCCCGTGCAAACACTCCCCGCTGCTTCCCAAGGCCCTGGGCAGTCTGCCGGTGTGTTATTCACTGCCCATCGGTCCCAAATGCCAGCCTCCCTCTGGGTGCTGGCCTTTCAGTAGGTGCAGCGGGCACACGGAGATGGGTGACACGGACAGGCGGACCTAGAAGTGTCTACCTGCCCCTACCTCGGCACGCCGAGGAGGGTCTGGATATCGGAGCAGGCTGCTGGCCACGACTTTGCTCTCCCACCAGGCTCGGCTCAGTCAACCCCAAGAGTACCCAGTGGGATCATCTCTGTGTGGGCCTAGCCCCCTCCATCCTCCTGTCATTGACCTGGTGGGGGCCGCTGCTGGGGGGAGCACTGACCTGGTCAGGGCGGGGAGGGGGCCAGGGCCTAGGAGAAACCCCAACCGCAAACTCGGCCATACAAAGGATGGAAGTTGTGAGACAACTACTGAAAGACAAACAGAACATAATCTTATCCACAGGATGGACTATTACTCAGCCGTAAAGAGGACTGAAGCCCTGACACATGCTACATCGTGGATGAACCTCAAAAACCTCATGATGAGTGCGAGAAGCCAGATGCAAAAGGTCACATAGTGCATGGTCCCATTTATATGGAATGTCTAGGATGGGCAAATCCATAGAGACAGAAAGCAGACTAGTGGGTGCCAGGGAGTGGGGGTGGGAGATGGGGAGGGACTGCACATGGGGATGGGGTTTCTTTTTGGGATGATGGGAATGTTCTGGAATTAGATAGAGGTGGTGGTTGCACAAGATTGTGAACATGTGCTAAAAAATACTGAATTGTTCACTTGAAACAGGTGAATTATATCTCAGTCAAGCTCTTAAACAGAATCCCTAAATGCAGGGGCACATCTCTGGTTCCAGAAACTTCCATGTCTGTCACCTTGGCTGAGTGGCTTCACCTGTGTACCCCCAAGGCTGGGTAGAGGCTGGGCTGTCAGTGCCCCACGGGAGAGAAGGATATGGCCTGGGCAGGTGTCCCTGAGGGCAAAGTCAAGGTAAATGATTGCATGTGGTTCTGGTTACCTGCCCAGGTCAGCTGGCCCAGTGCTGATGGAGGGAAGAGGGAACAGACCCAGCAGCTTGGTAGGTGGAGGAGAGGGGCTGGTACTCGGGACTGAGGTTGGCACAGATCCTAGTCCCAGGACAGGCTCCTCTGGGGCCGTCAGAGGTGGGTTGGGGACAGCAGTGAGCTCCAGGACTCCCTTGGTCTCATTTCTTGCTGTCCCTGGTCACCAGCCTTCTGTGGGTGTGCTAGGCAGCTCGAGGTATCATCGCCTCTCAGTCTCTTCTCTCTGCACGCACCAGGCCATGGTGGCCACACAAAGGCCCCCAAACTTGGCACACAGCAGCCTCTGGCCACTTGGAAAAATGGCCCAGCCAACAAGGATCCTCCTTTCATTTCTGCTTTTGAAATTAAACCCTTGTGCACATCGGCAATGGCAGAGACATTTGCTACAGTTCAGGAAAGACAAACAGAATCCTGGCCTCAGCCCTCGCCCTCAGCGCCGATGCTGCGGTCTGTGGGCTGAGGGAGAGGAGCATGTTCTGGGCGCCCTCTGTGGCCAATGCAGTGGCGGACGCCATGGGCTGCTGCATCTAGAGTCGCCAGGTTCTCCGAGGGGTGTGGGATGGGCAATGGACCTCTGCACGAAGGCAGGAGGACCCCTAGCTGCTCACTGCCCTGGTGAGCCTGCCTTCCGCACCTTCAGTGCCCTGAGCTAAGACAACAGTCTTGCATGGACGGCGTGTTTCCGGGGGTGGTTCGGAGGGCGGGTGGCAGTGGCTGAGCGTGGCTGAGTGCGACCGTGTGAAAATGGTGACAGGAACAGTTAACTGCAGCAGGCGGGCGGATCAGCTGATTGGAACTGGCTTTCCACAGTGCCTCCTTCCTGTTTTCTGGTCAGAATTGCACATCGAGGCTGCAACCCGCGCCCGGGATGGGGGGGGCACCCGGAGACACCCAAACCTCAAAACCACTCAACTTCTCCTTTTGAGGAGCTGAGAAAAAGTCCCGAACGCTGCAAGTGGCGTGCTGATCTTCAGCCTTCTGTGGCCCCAGCCAAGCTGAGAGAGGAGACCTTCCACAGAGACTCAGAGAGGTGCCAGAAACTCAGGTTCAGGCTCAGGCTCAGGCTGGGGCCAACCCTGGGCCAGCCATGGTGGCCTGCGGTGTGGCCTGGGGAACCCAGACTGTTCTGGGTTGACTTGTGTCTCCCAAAAAGATATGTCCAAATCCCGATCCCCAGAACCTGTGAGTGGAACCTATTTGGAAATAGGATCTTCGCAGATGTAATTAAGGTAAGGATCTCGAGGTGAGATCCTCCTGGATTTAGGGTGGACTCTGAATCCAATGATGGTGTCCTTATAAGAGACAGGAGATTAGAGACGCAGAGAGACGGGGAGAAGGCCGTGCAGAGACGGAGGGAGAGCTGGGAGTGATGCAGCCACAAGCCAAGGAATGCCACAGGGTTGCCGGCAGCCGCCAGAAGCCGGGAGAGTGGCCTGGGGTGGATGGACTCGCCCTCAGAGCCTCCGGAAGGAGCCAGCCCCGCCCACACCTTATTTCCGACTTCTGGCCTCCAGACTGCGAGGGAAGAAATCCCTGTCGTTTTAAATCCCCCTGGTTGGTGGTACTTTGCGACGGCAGCCAGGACACCTGCACACCAGCGCACTTCTCTGGGGCTTTGTCTCCCCATCTTTAAAATATGAGAGCTGTTGTAAGGACTCAGAGATGATGGATGAAAACCGAGACGCCTGAAGCCTGATGCCCAGTGGGCCCAAAGGCTTGATAACTAAGTATCCCTGTTGTTAGAAAGGGACTCTTGGCTTAGCTCACAATGGCTGGCACTGACTTGTGGACAATTTCTAAACAGTCAGCACCTGAAAGAAACGGTGACTGGGTCTTGTGGGATGGCAAGCTGTGACTCTAAGGCAGCTGTTCTAACCCAGGGGAGATTCCGCCCCCAGGGGATATTTGGTGATATCTGGGGACATTTTCAGTTGTCACAGCTCAGGGGAGGGGGTGCTACTGGCAGCTGGCAGGGGAGGCCAGGCATGCTGCTCCACAGCCTGCAGGGCCCAGGACAGCCCAGGAGAGAACGACCTGGCCCCAGACGTTGGCAGTGCTCTGGCCAAGAAGCCCAGCTCCAAACTAAAACAATCTTCTCCCTTGCCAAACAGTCGCCCCAGGAAGCACGTTCACGGCTGTGACGTGCTGAGATCTGGCGCAAGCCTGTTCTGGAAGCTGGCATGGGCACCGCCCTCCAGCAGCTCCTAACTGCTGGGGAGACTCAGCCGAGATGGCTCACACTGCCCAGGAGGCTTGAGGGCAGCAGCGGGGCGAGGTCAGAGGTGTCTGACTCATGGGGTGCCGACGCCCACCCAAGAGGGTGACTAACAGCCATCGAAGAATGTGCTGGAATCCCTCGGGGCAACTGCAGGGGAGGCGCCAGAGGTCACAGGAGGAATTACGGGCCCCCAGGACGGCTGCTGGGCTGGGGCAGCCGCTGAGGAAGAAGTTGGCAGACACCGCCAGCTGTCACTCAGTGGGGGCTGCTGTGGGCTGACTTGTGTCTCCCAAAAATCACACGTCCATATCCTCACCCTTGGAACCTGTGAAAGTGGCCTTATTTGGAAATGGGGTCTTTGCTGACGTGATTAGTTAGGATGAGGTCATCCGGGATTGGCGAGGGCCCTAAGTCCAAAGACTGGTGTCTTTATAAGAAGAGAAGGCCATGTGATGACAGAGGCAGGGACTGGGTGACGGGTCCACAAGCCACAACGCCTGGGGCCCAGAAGCTGAAGAAGGCCAGGAAGACCCTCCCTCAGAAACTCCGGAGGGAATGCGGCCCTGCCCACATCTTAATTTCAGCCTTCTGGCCTCCAGAACCACGAGAGGCTAAGTTTCTGCTGTTTTAAGCTCCCTAGTTTGTGATGACTTCTTACAGCAGCCCTAGGAACCTCATCCAGGAGCCCTGCATGGTCTTGAGCTAGAAAAGAAAACCACACCGTGTCGCGCGAGGCTTCAGGGCTCGACGTCCTCACCAAGCCCTGGCACACCCACCCACCAGCCTGGATCCTCGAGGGGTGAACGGCCCATATGGTGAAATGTTTGACTCGGTAAACGCCAGCTCTATCCCCTCCCTCACATACTGGTTGCCAACATCGTGGGCCGCCTGCAGTGTCTCCTCCAAGACCCTGTGCATCAGCTCACATCGCCGCAGGAAGGGGGGCGTGCAGCACAGCAGGGTGTTATGGGAGAGCCCACGTTCACACAGCTGTCACTACACTGTACTGTTCTAATTGTTCTATCTTTTTATTAGTTATTGTTGTTACTCTCCAGCTGTGTCTAACTTATAAACTAAACTTTATCAGAGGTCTGTATGTATAAGAAAAAACAGTATGCATGGGGTTTGGTACTGTCGTGGCTTCAGGCATCCACTGGGGTCTTGGAACGTATCCCCCGCACATGAGGGGGAACTATTGCACTATAATATCTTATTAAATTAAGAAATAAAGAAAAGAAAGCAGAATCCTAGACCCCAGACCCACAGGCGCAGAGCCCCGAGCCCACGTGCTGCCTCGGCCCTCACCAGGCGACAATGGTTATGCTATATTCTGAGACATGGATGTGTCTTCCCCTAAAACCTCGAGAGTGACGGACACGCAATTTCTCCCACTGCCCATGCTTCCAGAAGGCTCACTCACAGCGACCCATCAATGGCTTCCATGGGCTATGGCCAATGGGGACACTGGACAGAGGGCAGAGGGTGTTACCTGCCCTGTTGCCTCTATGGCGCTGCCAGGCAGCCCCCTGCCACCTCGGGCCCCCGCCCCCGCCCCCCCCTCCCCCCCCCCCCCCCCCAAGGCTGCACTACACCTTGCTGGCTTGCTTCCACCCCCTCAGTCCCCGGAAACACCCCATCATGAACTGTTCAGTTTGAACACACCATTTTTTTTTCTGGGTCCTGGAGTATAGACTGCTGTCCCACAGATGTCAAGAGTGTATTAATCAGGTTTTTCTGTTTATATTCTGGTGGTTTGACACCAGGGCTTGGCTGACCCTGGAGGGACCACAGAGAGCAAGGGACTCTCCTCTAAGCACGCCTGCAGTATGGAGACCAACCTGTCCAGAGCCCACCCCCACCTGTCATGGGGCTCTCACTCAGGGCCACCATTCTCCTGCCCTGATCAGCCCAGGGCCAAGGACCAGATAACCTGGCACTCCCACACTAGAGCTCCGAAATTACGCAAACTGGCCAGTCTGAAGCCTGCTTGCCTTGCCTCCCCCGATCCTTCCTGTGAAAACTGTCACAGACTCCTGCCTACGTTTTCCCTGCTCCTACCGCTGCCCGACTGACCCACGGGCCTCCTGTGTGGTCCCGTGTGGCTCACAGAGAACCACGAATGCAAGAAACTACCTTCTCCACAGCAGCACCCTCGCTGGACCTAAACAGTAATAAAAGCCACGCAGTAAGGCAGAGGGCCCCTCCCCGCGACCGGCCTGCTCACCTCCAGCACGGGGCCGGCGCCCAGGATGGTCCTCTCGACGCCGCTGGCGTAGCCCTTCTGGCTCAGCGCGGTGAGGCAGTGGATCAGGAAGTTGGTGCTCTGTGTCTTCCCAGACCCGCTCTCGCCAGAGATCACGATGCACTGATTGACACGCTTGCGGAGCATGGCGTAGTAGGCCACGTCGGCCAGCGCAAACACGTGCGGCTCCAGCTTGCCCAGCTGCTGGTTCTCGTACATCTTCACGTACTTGGGGTTGTAGATGGGGAGGAACTTGAAGGGGTTGACGGCCACGAGGATGCTCCCTGCGTACGTGTAGATCTTCTGCTGCAGGAAGCGGTGCTTGAGGTTCTTCAGGAGGTTCGCCTCCGTCAGCTCGGGGAGGTTGCACAGGTCGTCAAAGTCCGCCTGCTGCCGTGGCAGGAGGCCACGCTCCACCAGGCGCCGGGTGGCCGTGGCCTGGGCCACCAGCTGCATGTGCACATACTTGATGGTCCCGTCCGCATTGCGCTCCTGCAGCAGGAAGTAGTAGCCGTCCTCCTGAGGGTGCTCGTCCTGTGCTCGCCGTGGCCACAGCAGCACGCGGTGCACGGGTGAGTCGTTGGCGTCCAGCACCCAC
Organism: Equus quagga; assembly: GCF_021613505.1. Classification (NCBI taxonomy): domain Eukaryota; kingdom Metazoa; phylum Chordata; class Mammalia; order Perissodactyla; family Equidae; genus Equus; species Equus quagga. The sequence goes on along the minus strand of NC_060275.1, from coordinate 65,886,906 downwards.
TCCTCCCCACCCGTCTCTTTGACCTCCACCAGCACGTAGCGCTTGGAGCCGTCCAGCCGCAGGCTGGTGATGGCATCCTGGATCACGTCGGATGTGGTGCTGTCCTTGGTGGCGGTCACACGGCATGAGGCCTGACCCTCGTTGGTGGCCAGCTGCGGGTAGATGTGCAGGTGGTAGGCTGCCTGCCCCCGGCAGCCGGAGCTGCCCGCCTCGTTCACACTCATCCTGCCAGCCGCCTGGCCTCAGCATGCCTCCCGGGCTCGGGGCACGCGTCCTGGAGCTGGAAGGGAGGTGGTGGCACAGTTAGGGGGGTGGTGGGACACACTGACGACTGCCCCTGGATGGACAGCCTCAGACCCGCAGCCCGAATACCCTGCCCCGATCAGGTTCCCCCGAAAAACCAGAAGGGCGGAAGAGCCTCCGTCTGTCCTTAAACATGAACTTTCACCCGAGGATTGTGGCTCTAGCAGAGTGACAACACCAGAACCCCCCCAAGATCAAACCCTTCCCCTGGAGTTCGCTCCATCCCAGCCAGTCCTTCCCCATCCAGAGTCAGCGTCTCAACCCTCAAGTCCAATGGCCACGAGGACATCTCAGCTAAGCCTTTCCTGGCCCATGTCCTGCCTGGCCTCTCCCTGTGAACAAAATTTCCTCTGGCAGCTCCCCAAGCAAATGAAGACTTGGCCCCACGAGCCTTGGTTATGTCCCCACACACACGAGGGGCAAAGAGGGGCGTGTAGGGATGAGCAAGACGAAATGTGCTCCGAAACTCCAGGTCCCTGGAGCCCCGTGGAGGAGGATGAAGTCAGGGAGGGCCCGCAAAAACTCGTTCGAGAAAAGTGCTCAGAGTGCGTTTGCTTCTAGAACCGCAAACCCCACTGTAACCATGACAAGAACATCTGACAGACCCAGACCGGGGGCATCCCGCGGGACCCGGCCAGTCCTCCCCAAGACCCCAAGGTCATGAGCAACAAGGAAAGACGAGGAGCTGTCCCAGACCAGGGGAAGCTGGGCAGATGTGATGACCACAGGCAGTGGGGTCCCTGAAAAGACAGGTCCTCGAGCAGAGAGAGCATGGGCACAGAAGAACCGGTGACGTCCGAGTAATGTCAGGAGGTCCGTCACTGACAGTGGACTGACGTCGGTTTCTCAGCTGCGACAGACGCGCTGATAACGGAAGACGTTCACATTTGGGGAGGCTGGGCACGGGGCATAGGGGCTCTCTGCACGGTCTTTGTGACTTTTCTGTAGATCCAAAATGACTCCAACAGAAAAAGTTTATTTTAAAAACTGCATTTGCTACTTGAAGGCATTGCAGGAAAAACAGAAAATGCAGCCAATGCTGGCAACGGCTCATTTTATGTCATGGAGCAAGAGGCATAAATGCAGTGTGGGTCACGTGCAGGCTCACTGTGTGCCACCCAACTGTGGCACAAATGAAACAGACCTCGGCTCACAGCCCAGTAGGAAAAGCAGACAGGCAAACCACCGTGAGAGTGTATCCAAGTACATGAGAAAACATTCTTCCCAAGAACCAGAGAAGGCTTTAGGGGAACAGCAACATCTGAGTGGGGTTCTGAAGGATGAAGAGGAGTTTGTTCAACAGGAAGGCAAAAGGAGGGAAGAGGGTAAGGTAGGCCGGCCCTTTGTTTTTGTATATAAAATTTTACAGGAACGCAGCCATGCCTGTGTTCACTTACATAGTGTCTACGGCTGCTTTTGTTGTAACAGCAGAACTGAATAGTCATGAGGGAGACAGTAACATTAAGGCCTGCAAAGGTGAACAGACTTATTTCCCAGTCCTTTACAGAAAAGGTTTGCTGACCTCTGCCCTAGGCAGAAGCATGACTCAGCATTGTGAGCAAGAGGCCACAGAGGCTGAGACCACCCGGGATGTGGGAAACTGAGTCTGGCAGCAGTGCTGGGGGGGCGGGGAGGAGGGAGGCAGAACAAAACTATAAATTATGAAGCTCCTACAGTAGTTCACACAGCAGCAAGTAGTAGCAACAGGTAGGAAGGTTGGGGGAGATGGGAATATTTAATTTCTTAAACTCTCCCCCAAATTATTAAGTAATTTTAGTTTATTTCCTTCCAGTTTAACAGATGTTATACATATTTTAATAAAACTTGGATTTCTTTACGGGATATGTTGGTGTACGTGAACATTTCTCCGTGTCATGAAACACACTTCGAAACCTGATTTTTCATTGCTTCCTGGGTCGCCACTGTATACAGAAAATCACGAGGTATGTGACCCTTCTGCTACCACTGGGCATTTGGTTTCCAATCTCTTGGACACACATCTTCATGTGCAACTCTGACCATTTCCTGGATCGACTCGCTCCCAGGAATTAGCAGAAAAAAGGATATGAACATTGCGCAGCGCCTTCGTTCCAGCAGACACCGTGTCCTGCAGAGAAGCTGTACTAAGTGATGCGGCTCCCCCACTTGGGAGACACTTTGGCAATTTCTTTTGACTAATTTCTTTAGTCAATCGCATGCCTAGCATGTGACCCAGCAGGTCCACTCCTAGGCGTTACTGAAGAGAAATGAAGCAGGTGTCCGGACGGAGACTGTACACGACTGTCCTTTGCAGCATTGTTTCTAAGAGCCTCAAGTAGAAAACGAGCCAAATGTACATTGCCTGGTGCGTGGATGAACCATCTGGCGCACAACGGAACGCCACTCAGCCAGGAGAAGCGACCAACCTCTGATCCTCAGAATGGCATGGGACAACTCAAAGGCATCTCAGAACCGGTGTGCTGAGTGAAGAAGCCAGACGGAAAAGAGGACATGCAGACCCAGCAATCCTGCTCCTAGGTATCGACCTCAAAGGACTGAAAACAGGGACTCACACCAACCCTTGTACATGATGCTCACAGCGCCACTGTTCACAATCGCCCAACGGGGAAACAGCCCAAGTGTCCATCAGCTGATGATGGATAAACAGAATGTGGTCCATGCAGACAGTGGAATATTATTCAGCTATGAAAAGGAATCAGGTTCACCATGGAGGAACCTCAGAAACCTCATGCTGAGTGAGAGAAGCCAGACACGAAAGGCCACATATTCTATGATTCCTTGTACACGAAACATCTAGAATAGGCAAATCCATAGGGACAGAAAGCAAATTAGCAGGTGGCAGGGGCCAGGGGGGGCTAGGGGTGGGGAGTAACTGCTCATGGGGATGGGGTTTCCTTTCGGGGGATGGAAATGTTCTGGAACCAGATAGAGACAATTGCATGACATTGCGAATGTACTAAATGCCACTGAATTGTTCACTTTAAAATGGTGAACTTTATGTTACATGAATTTCACCTCAATAAAGTTTTAAAAAAGAGGACATACTGCATGATTCCCTGTATATATAATTCCAGAAAATGCAAACCAATCTATAGAGACAGAAAGCTGGTCAGTGGCTGTTTGAGGGAGGGGACAGGGCAGGGTGACAAAGGGGGCTGGGGAGATTTTCCAGGTAGATGGATGGTTCACTGTCTTGATGTGGGGGATGGTCTCACAGAAAATAGCACAACGTATAGAGCATCAATTACGCCTAATAAAGCTGTTTTAAAAAATCACATGGAATATGAAGGGACCCGGTGCCCCAGGTGTGCATCTTTTTAAAACTTCTCGCTCTGTTTTCGAAATGTCTAACCCTTAAGCCCAGTCACTGAGTTTCTTAGACGCCACAGCAAGGAAACAGTTGGGAAGCTGTGAGCGTGACGGGTGTTCAGAGGCACCAAGGGGTGCTGCTGCCTGGCCAACCCGACAAGACAAAAGATAGAACATTCGCGGGCAGCACCATGCGGCCGCGAAGGTGCATAGTTCATGCGCTTCCGAGCCCCGTGAGAGAGGCAGGAGAGCAAACCGTGGATATGCATCCTCATCAAAGCCCCCCACATGCCTGCTCATGAGCACACACCACTCATGGGTGCATGAGCACACAACACGTGCAGGCACGAATACGCACTCATACGAACACACCCACGCTCACGTGCACACACATGCATGCTCATGCGCACACAGAGAAAGCACACACACAAACACGGACATGTGCATGAACACAGTTTCATAGGAACACAACCACACAGAACACTCATGCACACAGAGAACACATATGCACACCCATGAAACTACACACAAACATGGACACTGTGCATGCACAGCACCTTCATATGAACACACATATGAACACACATGTGTACCCCCCCGCATGGAGCCCAGGCTTTGGGTGGAGCTGGCCCCTTCAGTGACCTGCACTAGTGGAGCCATGGTGGGCGTGTACCACGACTTCTAGAGGCACCATCCAGCTCAAGGCCAGGGGCTCTGCCCTGTCTCATGCCCAAGCTGCCCGGATGTGGGCGCTGGAAAGGGCACGTGGATGTGCCTCCGTTCTCCTCACAGGAGACAAGGGCCTGAGCAAGATGCCATCAGAGCCCAATGATATGATCTCGCTCCTGCTCCAGAGGCCTCCGCCACCTGCCTGGTGAGGGTCAGCTGACACTTGGACAGACTGTGGGACGCACAGCCAGCAGCACTCTGTGCTGTCCCACACCCTCCAGGGCCAGTTGATCATCAGGTGCCCCTGGAGTCCCATAGGGGATGTTTGTAGCTCTGGGCCCCTTAGTGGGGGGAGCAGAAGGAGACCCCATGCTCAGAGCCGTGAGGCAGTCACAGGCCCAGCTGATGCTCACCCCACCCCCAGGCCAGGAGGAAGTAGATAAGGCTTGCTCAAGGCCACTGCTGACCGCCAGGATGAGGGGAGGACAGCGAAAGAGAAGGCGCAGGCAGGGGGGCGGGGAGGGCAGAAACCCTCAGGGCCCACCTGCCCTGCCTTGCAGCAGCTGCTCCTCCAGCCATCCTAGCCTACACAGGCCCCTCACTCTGTATCCTGGGAAACCCCTTTGCCCCGACCTGTCTTTGCGGCCGCCCTGCCCGGCCAGCCTTACTTGGCCCTTCTCCCCAGGAAGCCTACACTCTCCTCCCAGAGCAGCTCTTTCCCCACTTCCTGGGTGGTTTGTCTGGGGAAGGACCCTCCCACTGCAACAGTCCACATGCCTTAAAACCTGAGACACTAATAGAGCCTTCTCCAGCCCAGGGGAGAGCTGAGTTCGCTCATCACTTCCATGCAGCCTGGAGCCAGCCCTTCTTGAGCCCACCTGCCCCTCAGTCCACCATCCCCCCATGCAGTAGAAACCACTGTCCCCTCCCCAAAGATGCTGCCAAGCTCCTGCCAGTCACACTTGCTGGCCAGCAGCCCCTCCTAGTGCTGCTTACTTGCTCTGGAGCCCGGGGGATGGCAGTGTCACCTGGACCTGACCTGTGCAGGCATCCCTCCTGCCCTGCTCCCCATGCTCTGTCCCTGGGGCCCATCCACTCTGCTGTACCTCCTCACGGCCCCCCAGGGACACCTGCCCCACCTCCAGCCCAGCAGAGCCACCTCTCCCTGCCCTGCCCCCGAACACCCTGGGGGCCTGTTCCCCGTTCCTCTCACCGACCACATCCGTCCGCAGTCACCGTGTCCATAGAACTGCCCTCACTTCTCACCAGCTGGTCATAAGGACCCACTGTGGACCCCCTACCCCCACCTCCATCCTCCAGGCTGCTGCAAGGAAGCCTCTGGAAGCATCGGTCCAGATGTGGGCATTGCAGTACAAAGCCCCTTGGTGGGACCTCATGACCAGCCCTCAGAGCCCCTGGCTGTCAGGCTTGACACAGCTCAACCAATCCTCAGTCCCCACACCAACTGACTGCGCACACTTCGGCCACCCCCGACCCAGCCAGGACCTTGCAGGGCCTCTCCAGCCCATTCAGGGAGAAGCTGCGCAAAGCCCCAACCCACAGTAGGGCATCTGGGTCCCCTGGCCTGGGCTGCATCCCTGTGAGCCACTGACCAGACCTTCAACACGGGCCTGGTGATGGCTGCCCACCTGCTCACCCTCGGGCACCTTGCCCTTTTCTCCTCTCATCCAAATCTCAGACTGGGGCCAGCTCGCCCTGCCACCTCCTCCTGGGGCTGTCCTTGTCCTCGAACCTCTCTGCCAGCTCCTGGGCAGCCATGCTCCCGATGCAAAATCTCAGGGGGCACCCTCTTAGACACAGTGTCCCCTCACTCCACAGGCGACAACATTTCACCTATAACACTGGGCTGATCTGATTCCCTCTGCCTGGGCCAAAACCATCGTCGCTGCAAAGGCCCTCAATCTGTTCTGCCAAAGTGACTTCTGAAGAAGCCCACGCAAGTGAGCGGTCCTGGGGAGCCGAGTACCAGAGTGCCTGCGTTACGGCACCTCCCTAGCACCGAGCGTTAATATCGTTCGCAATCCACAGCCATCAGGAGGCACAAAAGAGCATCTTGTCACATTTCTAAGACTGTCAGCCTGGGTTTTAAAAAAATGATGGGTATGACCTGCTCTGCAAGCTCAGGAGAGCCTCTAATGAAAGCAATTCAGAAATGGGAAAAAGTCGAAAGAAAAAAACGTGTATTGAGCAACTATGTTTCTGTAAGTTGTTCATGTCAGTTGCCCACTTTTTCCTATTGAACCATGACTATTTAGCTTATTGTTGTGGAGGAGCTCTTTATAAAGGAAGGGTATCAATGCTTTGTCATGTTCGATGAAGCTCATTCATATGAATTTACTTTTGTGTATGGTGTTTTTTGATACAAATACTACATTTTCCAAGCATTAGATCTGTGGGTCAACTCTTTCATGGCGTCTAACCACCCATTCACCTCCCACACCTGAGGAACATGGAACTACACTTTCTGTTTGCATTCCTCTCCCTCGCCAGACTTGTCCTTTACCTTTAAGCCTTTATCTATCTGGAAATTACTTTGGAGGGTGTATGAGTTTCCTAGGGCTGCTGTAGCAAACCGGGTAGCTTGAAACAACAGAAATTTACTGTCGCACAGTTCTGGAAAAGTCCAAAATCAAAGTGTGGGCAGGGCTGGCCCCCTTGGAGGCTCTGAGGGAGAATTTGTCCCAGGCTGCTCCTGGCACCTGGCAGCTGCTGGCCACCCTCAGCCTCCCTCGGCCTGCAGACGTGTCACCCTGCTCTCTGCCTCCACTGTTACGTGGTGCCCTTCTCTGTCTCTGTGTCCTCTCCTCTTCTCAGAAAGACATCAGTTATTGGATTCAGGATAAGTTCATCTTGAGGTCTTTAACTAATTCATCTGCAAAGACCTTATTTCCAATCCAGGGCACATTCTGAGGTTCCGGGTGGACACGAACTGGGGGGACACTGGTCAAGCCAGCACAGTGTGGGAGGAGGAATGAGGACCCAGACGATCCTCTCCGAGGAGACAGCAGTTGTTTCCTGCCCTTCACTACAGAACCCTTCTCTCCTGGAACCGGGCAGCCTCCTTTCTGTTCAATGCTGTATATTAAGTCATCTTACACATGCAGCTCCGTCTCTGGGCTGCTGACGTCTGCGTAGGGCCATGCTGTTTGACTGTCATAGCTTCAGAGGACGTTCTTAAACGGTGACATCTCTCTCGGAGGAGCTAGGCGGTTTCCTCTGGCTTCGAAGCACAGCTTCCTCATTGCGTCTTAACAGAGCCAAGAGCTGGAAGTCAATCATGCTGTGGCTTAAGGTCCTGGTAACAAATGGATGTGAAACCTGTGCCCCGAGAATCCCCGGACTGTGTCCAGATGAAAGCAAGCAGCTCTGGGGCAGAGGAACTGGGGGCAGCAGGTCTCCTGGGAGGACAGCTTGGCCAAGTAGCAGCTGCAGACTGTGGCCATGTGTTGGGGGTAGCAGGTCCTGAAAACCTGGGTGTCTGTTCTTGATCCAAACCGTCTCTCCAAACATCCTCAAGTTAAAAGGCCCATTCTGCCCTCCAACCGAGGCTTACTGAAGCGCACCCCATGTGAACAGGAAGCAAAGCCAGTCCCCAAACGGACAGGCTCTGTCTACCCAGAACTCGTGGGCCTCACCACCAAATGGAAACCAAACTGGCAGAATACAAAATTCCCCGCTGAAAGAGCCAAAAGGTGGGAATGAAATGGCCATCGATGGATGAAGAAGAAACACAGTGTGGTCCATCCATAGCGAAATATTACTCAGTCATAAAAAGGAATAAAGCCCTGACATACGCTACAACATGAGTGAACCAAGAAAACCTCACGCTGAGTGAAAAGCCAGACACAAGAGCCCATATAGTATATGATTCCATTGATATGAAACATCCAGAACAGGCAAATCCATGGACACAGAAAGCAGATTAGTGGTGGCCAGGGGCTGGGGGAGGGGAATTGGGGAGTGCCTGCTCATGGGGACAGGGTTTCCTTTTGGGATGATACAGAACCAGAGGTGATGGTTGCACAACACTGTGAATCTACTCAACGTTACTAATGGCAAATCTTATGTGCACAATAAAAAGAACTCCCGCTGAAGAACCTGACCCACGGAAACTTCAAAGGCTTTGCAGAGGCCACACTGGCACACGCTCTGCACGTGGAGAAGACGTGCACCTCAATTTGGGGCCTTTCTCTCATGCTCTCAGAGAAAGGAGGTGCAGGGAAGGGGGAGGCAAACAAAATCGAGGCCCTAGGGTGAGCAGACAAATGTGAAGGAGCCGCTCTCAAGGCCTGTGCACAAAAAAGCAAGGTTCTGCCTATCAGCTCAGCAAACGATTTGGAATTTACTGGAAAATAAGGCAGACAGGGCCTCCAGAAAATGTAGCGTAGCCACTTGGTTTATATAAGGCCCTAATTTGAAGCCACATGTTTATGGGATGAAATCATTCTCGAGCTGAAAGGAGAAGGCTGGCATCGCAGCAGGACCACTCAGGAAGCGCCGTTTAGAGCTCAGCGCACTTCCACTTTCCACGCACGCCTCCTCGAGCCCTTCGAGGCTTTTTAAGATGAAATGATCGCATGAAGTTATCAGAAAGATGGACACACTGAGAAACAGCTACAAACGACGTGCGTTTCTCAGTCTCAGCAGCTCAGAGCTGGAAGACAACTGAGGGTTTAGATTGGGGTGTGGTGGCCACAAGCTATGGAACATCAGGAGCCCCCAGAAACTGGAAGAGGCAAGGAAGGATCCCCCAGGAGCCTTTGGGGGGCGCCCCGGCCCTGGTGATGTCTTGATTTTAGACTTCTGGCCTCCAGAACTACGAGACACTACATTTCTGTTGTTAAAACCACTCGGTTTGTGGAACCAGTTTACAGCAGCCCCAGGACACGAATCCACGTGTGTGGTGCAGAAGATGCTGGATGCTCTGAGTGAGGCCGTGATCAGGAGGGGCCACCGCCTTTCTTCTGCTTTACTGAATACCTCAGAGAAGCCCATCCCAAGCACCCTCTCACGGCCATCCTCTTCTTGCCTAAGTCATCCCCCCAGTCCTTCCAGTCTGGCCCAACAGGTCTGAGGCCTGGAGAAAGCCCCTCCTCTGGGCATGCCCAGTCTATCCATCAGCCCTCCAGGTAGATCCTTCTCCCCGAGGGCTACGGCTCCACCCTGTCCCTGTCTGGTCACCAAACGCCCAGCACAGGAGAGTGGGAACGTGGAGACGTCTGACCTTCAGGGAACTTGACAACAGCCCAGCCCACGAGCAGAGAGGCGTTTCCGACAGCGACAGTGCTTCAGAAAGGAAAAGTCCAGGGCCCTGTGAAAGAGCCATGGTTCCCACCCGTGGGCAATTCTGCCCCACCCCAGGGACACTTGGCCAGGCTCGAGACATTTTTGGTCATCATCACTGGGGGAGGGAGGAGGTGCTATTGGCATCTGGTGGGTGGAGGCCAGGGATACTGCTCAACACCCTACAGTTCCCGGAGAATGATCCAGACCCAGACGTCAGCAGCGCCTTGGTGGGGAAGCTGGAGATGGCAACTGACCAGGGCAGCATGGTCATTTTCGACCAACTAGGGGTCAGGGAAGCACTGAGAGGGGACAGTTGCTGGGGCCTGTGCAGTGGGAGGGGGCGGATGCTGAGCGTCTGTGGATGGCGGTTCAAGCAAAGGCAGTGAGCGCCAAGGGCAGGGGCGGCCAGGGCTGGCCTCTGAACAAGGGGACCAGTGTGGCCAGCAGGGCCGAGGCTGGAGGGGGAGGGGCTGAGGTCGGGAAGGTCAGATCCCGCAGGGCCTTGAGGATGTGGGACGTGGTTCGGATTTTCATGCAAGTCTGCTGGAGAGTCCTGGCTGGTTGGAGGCAGGGAGCACCAGGAAGTGAGTGACATCAGGAAAGGGTCAGGTAGGCCGAGTGTGGGAGGTGGACTATAAGGTGCCGTTCGGCGGCTCCTGCAGGTGTCTAGGGCGGTGGGACCGATGGTGGCTCAAATCAGGCCTGTGGGACATAGGTGGGTTCTGGTGACAGGGGAGGGCAGACCTGAAAGGCCCTGTGGGGGGGTGGGCTCTGGGGCTTTCCTAGGTGACCAGTGGGCTCCTAAAGACATAGAAGGCTGCTGGGGGGGGGGAGGAGACTCCTTTAGAACACCTCTCCAAATCACACAGTCCACCCGTTGTCACGCCCAGGTAGAAAGCCACCAGAGAACCTCCTGTGGGCAGAGCCACAGCAACAACACACAAAAGCCCCGCTTGAGACCACAGCCAAGTGGCCCCTGGAGAATACGGGAGCCCCAGGCCGCTTTGGAAGGCGGTTCGGAGCCTTGCAGGCCCAGAGTGGGGCTCTGGGGAGGTCACTGTGTCAGCCCGGTCACAGGGGACAGCGTGGGGCTGCTCCTTGGCCTGAGCACTCAGCAAGGGTCAGCCGCTCTGGTACACGGGAACGCCCTGACCCCAGGGACATGTCCCCGTGGAACCCCCCATCACAGGCCCCCAAACACCTCGCCTGGGCAGTGGATCCTGCCTCACCAACTGCAATATAGGATCTGAGTGCCAACACCCACCAAACTTTTATCTTCCTTCCTGGAACCTGGACCAAAGCAGCTGCTCAATACACACTGGCCATGTCTCAGCTACTATCACCTCAAAACCCACCAGCTGCTTTCCACCAAGATGCCCCCCCATTCTGGTTCCTCCAACAAGGCGCCCTTTGGCTTGTCCCTCTGAGTGGCCCACCAGGCCCGCTGGTTCGAACTTCAAAATGTCATTGGTTTGTTCTGACAAGACTTTCTCTTTTAACCCATTTACTGAGATAGAATTCACATACCATACAATTCATCTGTTAGCATGGTCACAAAAATGTGCGATTGTCACCATAGTCCATTTTAGAATATTTCCACCACCTCAAAAAGAGACCCCGGACCCTTGAGCCATCACCCTGGCCCCCAACAAGACCCCCTCATCCATCTCGCTTTCCATTGCTCTGCAACTGCCTCTGTCACCAGCTCCTACCCTGTCCCTCCAATGCTTCTGGCTGCAGCATGGGGTCCTCTCTGACCCCAGGGTTGCCTCCTCCCATCCACCTGTGACCCCAGGCCTTGTGGCTTTCACATGGGCAAGCGCTCCTTCTCCTAGCCAAGAAACCCACGCTCTGCCCAGTTTCTATGAAAGGCCGTGAGGACCTGGCTCTACTTTCAGACGCAACGAGATCTCCCATCACCCAGGTGGCCGATTGCCCAGGGCTTTGCCCTGTCAACTCTTTGGTGATAGCCACCAACCAGCCCCCCTCCCAGCCTCACAGGAAGCAGAGGGTATAAGTGTGTCCCGGCAGGCCACCCACTCGCTTGACACCCGTGTTTCCATCAGCCACGACCACCCTAGAGCTCGGCGTACTCTCACACACCGGTTCTCAGCCAGGCCAGCTCTGGCCCCGGGGGCGTCTGGCAATAACTGGAGACAGTTTTGGTTGTCCCAACTGGAGGAGGGGATGCCACTGGCATCTGGTGGATGGAGGCCAGGGATGCCGCTCAACACCCTACAGTGCACAGGACGGCCCCAACAGAGAATGATCCAACCCCAGATGTCAGCTGTGCTGAGGGGGAGACGTGCTGTGTTAATTTTTTTGGAAAGAAAACCAAACTGATTTAGGTCCTAGCTCACAGTACACACCAGAATAAATTCCCGAAGGGTGAGATGGTATCAACCAGGGTGGTCCCCCAGCATCTGTCTGTGAGTCACCTCCTTTCTCCCTCCAGCTCAGTTTGTATATTTAAATGTGTGCAGCCTCCTAGGCCCTCAGGAGGTCAGACCCTTGTGGGGTAACTGCCCCAGCTGCCCCCGTTCTGACCACTCTCTCTAGTTCCTGACCACTCGTCCCCTAGTTCCCCATCTGCCTCTCCTCCCCTCCCTGCTACACCAAGGGCAGACTCCCTTGGGACCAGCTAAGGGAAAGCAAGCAACTCCCTGAGGGTGTCAGGTCAGCTCCCCTCGTGCACTTTGTTTGCGTCACTGAACCTGCCCCAATAAACAGCATTTCCACGTGACAGCCGAGGACCCTGGTGATCTTCCCAAGCAGTGGCCAGGGGTCCCAGCACGCCTGCCAGGAAATGAAAGGTCCAGGTGCGTCCCAGAGACCTGGGAAGCAAAGTCTCGGACGTCACCCCTCAGTTCCTGGTTCCACGTCCCCAGAATGGGATGCAGATGCTCTGAGGGATGAGCGGGAAGATCCTGGCAAAGCCTGGAGCGGGCCTGTTGCTGACGTGCTGCTCTGACTTTACTTGAGAGGAAGCAGCGGCCTTGAAGGAGATGACCCACATCAGGACTCTCGGGCCTTCTTCCTCCGAGCAAGCTCAACCCGCGCCCGGGCTCCTGTCACAAGCTCGCCCAGTGCCGGGCGTTTCACAGCTCTCACCCAGCTGGCAATCTGGCTTCCGTGGGTGTGACTCCTGGCTGGACATCTGCCTCTGGGCAAGGAGATGAGGGCTGCTTCTGCTCCCTCAGTATCCCTGAGAGCCAACTCTGCACCTGGCTCATTAACACTTTGTACTGAACAATTTTCAGATCTTTCGGAAACTTCTTACGTCCAATGACCTCTGGTAGCAGCTGGTTTGAAGTCACTTTGGTCCAATAACGGAGTTGCTTTTGGATCCCCCTGCCCTGACCATGGCAATACTGAGGACAGAGACCCCTGATTATAAAACTTGGCCAGTCCCCCAGTGGGCACACCTGGCCTCCCACGCCTTGCCCTAAACACACCCCTTGTAAAGTCCCACGAGATCCGTTCCTCCCCGAGCCAGGTCTGCGCCTCTCTACAGTCACCCCGAGTGTAAGGACATGTGTGAGATCCAGAAAATTCCCTAACAGGGCACTTCCGAAGTTGACATCGCCAATCTGCCCATCTCCCCTAAAATGTTTATTTAAATGAGGGAGATGAAACAAAATGAACTTACTCTCTATTGACATGACTATTCAACCAAAATTCTTTTACAAAATATAAACAAAATTCGTCCCTTTCCAGTGCTATGGGCTGAACTGTACCCCCCTCCCCCCAATTCGTTATGTTGAAGTTCTAACCCCCAGGCCCTGGGAATGTGACTGTATTAGGAGACGGGGCCTTGAAGGAGGTGATTAAGTTACAGTGAGGTCGTTAGGGTGGGCCCTGATCCAGTAGGACTGGTGTCTTTAGAAGAAGAAACGGGACATGGATCCACAGAGGGAAGACAACGTGAAGACACAGGGACAAGATGGTCAGCTATACGCCAAGGAGAGAGACCTGAATGGATCCTTCCCTCGTGGCCTCCAGAAGGAACCAACCCTGCCCACCCCTTGATCTTGGGCTTCTGGCCTCCAGATCCACGAGACAATGTATTTCTGTTGCTTACGCTGCCCCGTCTGCAGCACTTTGTAAGAGCAGGCCCGGGAAACTTGTTTAGCTGGCAGCAACAGTAAGGAGACGCTTGTAGCTGGGTTCCCTCTCGTGCACACGAGCCCGTCAAGTAGGGCAGAGATGGGATGTAAACGAATGAGTCAGACCCGGACAGCTTATTCACTGCTCCGACTAACCCACAGGCTGAACTCCTGAATCACTATGTTATTTATCATCAGGCTCAGAAAGTTTCGATGAGGAAATGAGTAGACCCCCAAACTCATCGGCTGCGTTTTTGAGACATGCCTAACCTCCGAGGCCCGTTCTGGGCCAAACTGAGAACTGAAGAGGCAAAGCGATGGGGCTCCGGGCTGGGGGCAGGCGGCTCGTCGGGGCCGGCAGTGCTCAGACAGAGCCTTTTGTTCTGCCACTCTGTCCGTCCGGGACAACGGCAGAGAGAAGGGCCTGTCTTGCTCTGTGGGGAGGCCGAGCAGGGGCTGCCTGGCACAGTTGGTTGGGGATGCTGGGCATACAAAGGGCTGGTGGATGGAGACCGGGGGAGGGCAGTGTCCAGAAGGGGTTGGAGGGCCCCAGAACGTGCCGTGCCATTTCCTCCCATGGACTTAAAGCAGCAATGTCATGGTCGGTGGACAAGCAGAGAAGGATGCACAAAGAGCAGAAGTGAGACAGGCTGTGCTTGAGGATGGACCGGCGTCTAGAGCCAAGAGGGCAAATGGAAGAAGATAATGAGGCTTCAAGAGCGATGCTGATCCGGGGCCATCCCCAAAGTAGCTCTTGAAAAGAGAATCTAATACTGCTGATCTCGGAAGAAAAGCAACAATGTGTCCTGCAGAAATCCAGGTCAGTCATAAGACAAAGAAGAGAAAGACAATGGCATCCGCTGCCCCCGCGAGTGAAGATGGCCGGCTCACCCCCTGTTCTCCTCAGCCGTCCCTCCTCAGGGCGCGCTGCCTAACTCCCCCTCGGTCTGTTCTCAACAGTGCCTCCTCTTTATCGGGACTTCTGATTAAGAACTGACCCGATGGCAGAATTCCGTTGCTGGCCTCCTTCCCCATGCCTGCCCTTGGCAGCAGTTCTCTGAGAGCTCAGCAAACACTAATGACCACTGAGACAACGGTGGGCCCAGGAGAGGAATCAGCTTCTACTACAGAGCAGCAGTTCTTGCTGGGGCGATTCTCCCCCCCAGGACACACATAGCCACATCTGGAACATTTTCAGTTGTCACAACTTCGGGTGGGTGTGTACTACTGGCATCGGGTGAGCAGAGGCCAGTGATGCTGCTCGACATCCTATAATGCATGGGACGGCCCCCCCAGCAGCAAATGACCTGGTCTGAATATCAATGGTGCTGCAGTTGAAAAACTGCTCTAGCAATTTGGTCCTCACCAATCTGAGGTTACCAATGACGCTCTATGTTTCTACAAAGCCCAGGGAGCCCTCTCTGAAGTCATCACCTCCCTGGGCCTTAGTTTCTGTACGGGGGAAAGAGAGAGAAACCAGGCCCCGCCACTGCTGGTTGCCAGAATAAAAGAACTGGGTATAAAAGCGTCCATTGCTTTTTAAGACGCTCAGTGAAGGGCAGAGCTACACGGGGATCTGCTGGTACAATTCCCTCTTCCTGGCCTGGCTTAATACCTCTGTATCCTTCAAGGCTTGGCTGGGCCCAGCCACCTCTTCCAAGGAAACTGGATGGAATCTCCCTTGCCCCAAAGCTTGCACTAGTCGTCCTTGATTCTGTTCCCACAACTTCTTGCACCAGCTCTGTTGCTACACTGACCGCCCACTCTCAACTCCATTATTCCCATGAGGGAGGGCACTAGAATGTCCCTCCTCCAGGGCACCAGGGCTCATCTCTGTCCCCAGGACCCAGACTCCAGTGCCTGGCACGATCAGCCCTTGCTTAACTGAACTCTGAGCCCACCCAAGACACATGACTTTGTGGAGACGAGAAAGGGAGGCAGCAAGTTAATATGCCCCCACTGGAGACAGGAAACAGATCCCACAGCCAAACAGAAAGGGGAGATTCCCAAGCCCCCATCCACTTCCTTGAGTCACAGGTCTGGACCTGAGGGAGGGTCTCACCCAGGAACCTCCAACCAGAAGGATGCAGCTGAAGCTTTGGGAACAGGTGCAATGTGCAAAAGCACATTTGGCACCAGATTTCTACCTGGAAGATAAGGGAGCAGCAAAAAACCCATTTTCAGATAGAAACTGTAGAATGGAAAGCTGAACAAAAGTGGGATCATGGCAGGGGGCTGCATGAAACCCGAGGGGGCTGTGTGCCTGAGACGTGAAGATTATCAAGAGGGGTTGGGTTTCAAAGTTGAGAAACTCTGACTGAGGCCAACCCCTTCATTTTGCAGGTGAAGAAACTTCACAGAGACTTCACAGAGGTCAGACCCCCAATACAGGACCCTCTGTGAGAGCCCGCCTGGCTGCGCTCTCGGTGCAGGAAGGAGGCAACAGCCAGGGCCACGCAACCAGGAGATTCCAGTCCTGTTCAAGGAAAGGAGTCCTGGCCAGGGAAAGCCACCACACTCAATGTCCGCAGGACACGTGACTTTGGGCTCTAATCCTGTGTCCCAAAGCAAGAGAGGCAGAGAACCATTTTCCATAGGAGTCAGAACATTCTGGAAGTGAAGGAGGTGGTTGTGTGGCCCTCTTTCCATTCAAGCTATCCAGATTCATCTCCTGAACGAGCTATAAACTTAGGTTCCCCAGTCCTTCTGGCAGATCCCAGACAAGGATCCCCACAGTTGGGAATGAAGAGAAATTAACGCTGATCAAAAGTGCTCAGGGCAGACTCTTGCTAGAGCTGGGCCCACCAGGTGGTGAAACAACTTTCCAGCTGCCATGTCACCTCCTACTGCTCCTGGATGCCTTAAAAGTCTGGGGACCCCAAGACTAGAACACACCTCAGGAAGGTGGAAGCTGGGACCCAACTGCAAGGCACAATGTCACCATGAGACTCCACTTTAGACAAAGAGGTGCCTGAGAGGTTTCCCCTTAAAGACTCCTGACGTAAAGAGCGCCCGAGAGAGAAGGGAAGGCACGCCGTGGGCTGCTGCGTCTCTCCCAGGCTGAGCTCACACAGCTGCCAGGGGACAGATTTCCTGTATGTCGTCGTTTTTACCCATTTATGTCCAAGGATGCAACTCCAAGGAGGTGGTGACAGCCTAGCACACTTGGGTGCATGCACACCCACTCCCTCCCCTCTGAAACCCAGTTCCGGCCCCACTGGGGGCCCAGAGCCTCCTTCCTCGCTCCCTGGATCCCCGGGGCTCCAGTCAGCCCTGTCTTAGGAAGAGAGTGGTGTGGTTCTCAAGTCCCCAATACCAGCCCAGAAGGTGCTGGGACTCGCCGCGGGGCAGCGGTTGGGGGTGAAGTCAGGAAGAAGATGAATCAAGAGGGGAAGGGGGTCCCCAAATCTCCATGGGCTGCACCCCAAGGTCGGTAGGGAGCCACTCAAGTCCTTTCCTTCTCTCTCTTCCTCCCCAGGCCCTCCCTGGACCGGCTCTCAGTTCTTGCCATGGTTTCTACGCTCTCTTCCCTCCTCCTACCCCTCATTTCCTCCCTTTCCAATTGGGCCGGTCACCACACCAGTGGGTTCGGAACCTCTCGCATTTATCGAGCACTCACTGACTCCCAGGCGCCGCCCTCCCTCAGGCACCATTCTTCTTCCCCTTCACCCGTCGGCAGACGCCCCCAGGCCGTCCCCTTTTCCCCAATCGCTCCCTGGCTGTCCCCCCACCGGCCTTGCCCCTCTCCCCCAGCCTGGGCCTCTCACCCCGCCTCCTTGCTTCTCCCCCTCCCAGCCCCGTTTCCTGCGACCCCCCAACTACCACTTAAGCCACGTCCTCTTCAGAGAAGCTGCTCAAAGCCACAAGACCTGCCCCCCCCCCACCCGTCCGCAAACTCCCTCACCAGGCCATCCCATCAACTTTCCCCTCCTTCGCTCTGCTCCCGCCGCGGCTCCGGCGATCCGTGCACGACCCCCAAGCTCGTTCCCGCCCTTTCGACCCCTGCCTTCGCGCCCCCCTCAGTACCCCTCAGCTCCGTCCCTCTACAAGGCAGCCCGCCGACGCGAGCTTCGAGACCGAGCCCCCAACCCGCGGCCGCTTGGCACTCACCTGGGCCTCGGCCGCCGCGCGCCGCCGGTCCCGGGCCGGCTCGCAGCCCGGCCGCCCGCCCGCCGTTCGTCCACCCGCTCCGCCCCACCTCGCCCGCCGCTCCCCCGCGCGCTCCCGCTTCCGGGTTCCGGAGGGGCGGGGACGGGGGCGTGACGCCAGCACGCCATGGGGGCGGAGCGCCATGAAGCCCCTCCCCCCCTCAGCGGCCTCGGTCACCGCCTCCTGCCGCTGGTGGGCGAAACCAAGTGTAAGGGGAGGAGAGAGAGGCGCGCGTGCAGGGGTCGCCCGCTCCGCCCACAGCCACCCTTCCCCCAGCCCTGGGCCAACCCTGTGCGGCTCCGCAATATGGTCCGACCCAGGTCGAGGAGGCGGGGACCTGGATTTGAAAGGCCGGCCTTTGAGTTGAAGGCGGGAAAATGGCGGATTCCTCGGGGCGCGGCGCTGGGTGAGTTGGGGCGCCGCAGGTCTGGATTTGTGGGTGCCAGCCAGAAGGCCATGACCGAGGGCTGGGGGTGGAGAGGCAGCAGAGTTGGGGAGCAGGGGTCCTTGGTGAGTCGGATCTCACCCCTGTACGAGCCACACAGGAAGCGTAGGCTCTGGGAGGCCCCTGCAGGTTGCGGCCTCTGCGCATGCTCGGAGCACGGCCGCTGGACCAGATTGGGAGTTCGAGTCCCGGGCCGCCGCCTCGATCCGGGGCCGTCTCCAGCAAGTGGCTTAACCTCTCTATGTCTCGCTTTCCTGCGCTGTGAACCGAAGCTGATGACTCCGCCGCTCAACTTTGTAGACCTCGTGTGAGGCTTAAAAGTGCTTAGAATAGTGCCTGGCTCCTAAACGTGATCTGTCGCTATTAGAATTATCTTTTTTAAAAAAAAATTATCTTGTTGAAAATTCCCATGGTCTGTTTGTTTATTTATTTATTTATTGGAAAGGAAGATTGGCCCTGAGCAAACATCTGTGCGTCCTACTTTGTATGTGGGACGCCTCCACAGCGTGGCTAGATAAGCGGTGTGTAGGTCGGCACCAAGGATCCAAACCCACCAACCAGCGGCTAAGAAGAGCTTGCCAACTTAACCACTGTGCCACAGGGCTGGCCCTAGAATTGTCGTTTTGTAGTGGACAAATGGTGGGCCACTAAAGTGTCTCCTCTAATCCTCTCACCCACTTTTCTCTATGCTCCCCATTTACAGATGAGATATAGAGGCTCAGGGAGGGAAGGTCACTTGCTCAGTGTCACACAGCAAGAACAAGAAAGACAGATCTTGAACACTTACTCCACGACAGGCATGATTCTGGGGCTGTTTGTCTTATTTCTTTATCCGGTGGATGTTTGTTGTGCCAGTGCGAATTAACGTTTAACGGGCCAGCTGAAATCACTTGTGTTTCCTCCGCAGCCCATTGGCCTACCTGTGAGATTGACACTAGTCTCTCCGAGGTACAGGGGAGGCACCTGAGGCTGGCACAGGTGCAGTGAGCCCCCTACCCTTAGGTCCCTGCAGGTTAATCCTGAGCCCATTTGGTTTGACTCCAGAGCCCTGGCTCAAACCCCAGAGGGAAGCCTTGCTCTGTCGATTTCCAGCTCTGAGACTCGCAGGGGGGACCTGTTTAAGCCTCAGGTCCGTGTTTAGAAAACGAGGAAAAGCAGGCCGACCGTTAGGGATTTGTAGGGTTAGGAGGATTCAGCAAATGCGCAGAGCTGCTGGTGTCCAGCGATCATTTGTTAAGTTGCCTCACCTCACTGTGGCCTGGAGGTGTCCCCTAGCAAGCCTAGGTGTCACCTTGGGGTCCTTGGAGGCTGCTGCATAGGAGGTGGCTGCAGTGAGCTAAGCCTGGCCCCTCACCCTGCTCCCCCCGCATTGCAGGTATCTGTCCCCTGCATCTTCCTCCTCCCGCTTACCCAGACTAGAAACCTGAGAGGCAGCCCCGACCCTCCTGCACGTTCCAGGTGATTAGAATTTCTAAAGTGACTTCTACCTCATGGTTTCGTCTCTCCTATTAAATCAGGCTTCGTTCTTTCTTTACTTAAATTGAGGTGAAATGCATGTAACATCAAATTAATAATTTTAAAGTGAGCGATTTAATGGCATTAAGACATTCACAGCACTGTGCAGCTACCACCTCTGTCTAGTTCTAGAACATTTTTGTCAGCCCAGAAAGAAACCCTCTATCTATTTGCATTCACTCCCTTTTCCTCATCCACCCCAGTCTACTCCTGGCAACCACCCATCTGCTGTCTGACTCTGGATTTGCCTGTTCTGGACATTTTATACAAATGGAATCATACAACATGTGGCTTTATGTGTCTGGCTTCTTTTCACCCTAGATGATATTTTTGAGATTCATCTGTTTTAGTATGCATCAGTATTTCATTCCTTTTTAGGGCTGAATAATATTCATGGTTTGTTACTTCTTGACACAAGTTTTACAGCACCCATCTAAGTTCTCTCTGTCTTCAGAGCCATGCTCCCCATCACCCATTCACCATGCCAGCGGCTCTCAGTGTGGACAGTGCTGACATCTGGGGCCGGATCATCTCTGGGGCGGGGCCGTCCTGTGCACTGTAGGGTGTTAAGCAGTGCCCCTGGCCTCCACCCACTGTGCCAGTGTAGCAGCCCTGTCCTGACAATCACAGATGTCTGCAGATGTTGCCAGATGTCTCCTGGGGGTCAAAATTGTCCTCAAGTGAGCACTCCTGAGTTATTTGTATGACAAATATTTATCAAGTGCTTCCTGTCTACCGGGCTGTTTCCGGACTGGATGTTTATGTGTCTCTGTCCTGTCTCCCCACCTCATCCCTGAATTCATATGGTGAAGCCGTAACCCCGTGTGTGGCTGTATTTGGAGATGTGGCCTCTAAGAAGTAATTAAGGTTAAATGAGGTCAGAAAAGTGGGGCTCTGATCCGATAGGACTGGTGTCCTCATAAGAAGAGATCCCAGAGGGCTGGCTGGCCTGTCGTTGCGGTCACTCTTTCTCTGCGCATGTGCACAAAGAAGAGGTTGCGTGAGCACGCAGTGAGAAGGCGGCCACCTGCTCGCCTGCACCTTGATCTTGGGCTTCCAGCCTCCAGAACGGCAAGAAATAAACGTCTGTTGTTTCAGTGGCCCAGTCTTGTGTTTCGTGATGGCAGCCAGAGCTGAGTAATACACAGGCACTGAGGAATGCTGAGGAACGACAGCAGACCTGGTGCCTGTCCTTCTAGAACCTTAGAGCCTGTCTGACAGTCCGTGTCCTGCCGCCTGTAAGAGGGTTCCGCAAACTAGGGCCCGTGGGTGAAAGCCAGAGCGCCCCTTTTTCTTTATGGCCGGCAAGCTCAGAATGGTTTGTACATTTTTAAATGGTTGTGAAAAAAATCAAAAGAAGAGTAATATTTTATAACACGTGAAAACTGTATGAAATTCAAATGTTAGTGTGTGTAAATAAAGTTTTATTGGAACACATCCATGCCTCTTCCTTTCTGCGTCATCCGTGGCTGCTTCCTGCCCTCATGGCAAGGTTGGGTAGTTGCGACTGTGAGTTTATGGCCCACGGAGCTGAAAATATTTACCATCTAGCCTTTTACAGAGAACGGTTGCCGACCCCTGGGCTCTAGGAACAGGTTGGAGCCCTTAAGGTGGGCATTCAGAATCTCCAGCCCGGCCTCTCCTCCTGATCCTGGATCCCCGTTTGTCTCCTCCAGCCAAGCCATAGTGCTGGTCACTTCCTAATTGCGCATCATTCTTCTCTGTCCCTATGCCCTTGGCCTTGTTGATCCCTGTCTCGGAATGTCCTTCCCTATGCACTGTGTCACTCGCCTCCCCCACCCTTTTACCTGTCTGGGGCTCTCACTCTTCACGCTTGCCTGACGTGAAAATCCTACTCTTCCCTCTCTGGGGAGGAACTCTATCTCCTGTTCACCATGTATTCCTAGTGGCATCCAGTAGGCACATACACGCCCGGTGAATTAATGCCCCCACGATTTAGGTTGGGATCTTTGAGGCTCAGCAAAAATGCTCAGTCTTCTCACTCTGGGCCCTTCTCAGCTCAGGCATTGGGCTGTGGCCATGTTGTCCCAGGTGACCAGGGCTGGGGCTCCATGTCCTCTTCCTGTCTCGGTGGCCCTGCCTTGTAGAGATCGGTGCTGGGGGTGGGGGTGGGGGCTGGGTCTGGGCTGTCTCCTCGCTGGCTTCCCTGAGCTTGTCCAACGACATTAATGAGATCCCCATCTCCCTCTTTTAGGAAGCCTTCCTCAGGGGGGCCCAGTACTCCTAGTGGCACCAAGACAAAGGGAAGAAGAACACAAGGTGAGCAGAACTGGAATCTACCTCATGATCCAGTGAAGGAGAAAGTGGTTTTTTTTCAGTAAGTGCTTTTGGGGAAGAAAAAACCAGGCCAGAGCAGGAGAGCAAAGACTTGACTTCCTTCTAGTCACCCTTTGGGGATTCTGAGCCTGGTCACCCAGCCCTGCAGCCAGGGGTGCGAGAGGACCCGGTGAGGGTCATCTAGGGCAGTGGGCCCTTCCAGCCATGGGGGTCGCGGGCTATGCCTAGGACTTGTCACTCGGCAGTGTGGGTGAGGGGGTGTGAGCTGAGTTCGTTATTGAACATTGAAATCTCAGTTTCTTCCTGGTGAACGCATCACTCGCTTGGTGGTGCCCACATGTCAGACGTCCACCTGTGGGTCCGGGTCATGGTTAACAGTCCCCTTTGACTGTTTTTTTTTTTTTTTTAAAGATTGGCACCTGAGCTAACATCTGTCGCCAATCTTTTTTTTTCTTGCTCCCCAAAGCCCCCCAGTACCTAGTTGTATATTCTAGTTGTAGTCCTTCTGGTTGTGGCATGTGGGACGCTGCCTCAGCGTGGCCTGATGAGCGGTGCCATGTCCGCACCCAGGATCCAAACCGCTGAAACCCTGGGCCACCGAAGCGGAGTGTGCAAACTTAACCACTCGGCCATGGGGCTGGCCCGCCCTTCGACTCTTGGCAGTGCCCAATTTAGGCGGTAGACCCGAGGATCTCCCTCATTGGAGCTCAAGCCTCTGATATGACAAAGTATTTTCTTAAAGTGTGCTGTGTGCCAGTGCGCATCTCAGAGAACCTAGAGCAGAATTCTAGTACCAGGTGACTGGAGGTTTGTGTGTTACGGCATTGCTTGATGACCTTGTCTTGAGGACCTATTCCATTCACACACACTCTAGTTCTTGAACACAAATTATATCCTTCATCGTAACATTGCGTCTGTGGCAAATCCACCCTTGTTTAAAACAAACAGTGCCTTCTAGTTTTCCAGAAACTTGAAACTACTTTTCAACTGTCTAAGGAACCCAGAGCCTCAGATTCTTCCAAGATGAGCAAAACCCTTTGCTGATGGGATTAGAAAGACCTAAAGCAGGATGGTCTTCTCTGCTTGGAACTGGGAGTGTCCTTTACCCTGATCCGTTGCTCGACATCCTGTGGCAGACCCTTCTGTGGCTTGATTCTCTCCCCTGAACTCTGCCCGGTCCTGGTCTTGACCCTTAGGTGCCTCCTGCTCTGTTGTCTGAGCCTGCTCGCACTGCAGGCATGGCTCTTCCCTGCCTGGGGCACGCTTGGCCCCCACCTGCTCTGTGTCCAGCGCCTGGGTCCCCGGTAACTGTGGGTGCACCTCCTCTCCTCTCAGGGTTGCAGCTGCAACCCCAGTCCCCAAAGGAAGGTGCAGATCCTGGCGTGAAGATAGGGTTGAAACCATGGTCTCACTTAACTAAACTGTCAAGCCACGTGACGTTGATCACCTCACTTTCTCTGGGTCTCTTCAGTAAAAAGGGAGACCCCTGAGCTCTAGAGACACCTAGAAAAAGTCCAGAATCGTGCATTTGATGCCTCATTGCTGAGCACTTACTCCCTGTGGGTGGTGGAATGTAGCAGCAAGAATAACAGAGTTCCGAGCTCCCAGCTGGAGCTGCCGCCTGGCATACAGGCAGCACATCAGATGAAGTCAGGAGACAAGGGTGTGTCGGATGATGATGGATACTGTGGATAAAACAGCAAGATGGGGGTAGCTTCTGGGTCCAAGGGAGTTGGACCCTCTGCTCTGCTGGGCTGAGTAGAGCTGTGAAGGAGGGCAGGTACGGGAGGGCGCCTGCTGGTGGGAGGAACAGCAAGAGGTCCTGGTGGTGGAACGGACTGAGTGCGTGGGGCTCGGAGGCGACGAGGTCAGAGGGATGCCCTGCGCGTAGTGTGGGGCCTGCAGGGTGCCTGGAGGTGCTCAAGCTTCCCCAGCAATTGGCTCCACAGGCAGCCTGATCGTGGCCACCAGAGGGGCAGCCATCCTGGAGGACCCAGGGTGTTTCCAGGAGGAGGGAGCGGCGAGCCCTTTGCCCGGCGCTGCTGATGGCGCAGAATGAGCACTGAGACCGACGAGCGGGTGGGCTTCAGAGCAGGGAGGTCTCAGGGGCCTTGCTGAAAGGAGTTTCTTTGGTGAGTGGTGATTGCGAGAGCCAGACCGGGTGGGGGGATTCAGAGGAAGGAGGGAGGAGAGGAGGAGGAATGGGCATTGTAAAGGGGAGCCAGAGGGGGTGAGTGGGAGGAGAAGTACCAGTGACTGATGGAGAGAGAAACTGGGGTGGCTTGGGGGTGGGGGAGGGGGAGAAGGGCTGCCAGGGCACTTTCCTTATGGGGTGAGGGCTGGGCTCTAGACCCACAGTGGGGGGTTCTCTTGCCCCAAGCACAGAGGTTCCTCCACATGCCAGGGCCAGGAAATGGTCCTGAGGTTGGGAGGCTGTTAGAGGCCGAGGGGGGAGTATCTCCTGGGGCTGCTTCTGTCTCCAGTGAAGTAGGAAACAGGTCACCAGCTGACCAGAGGATGGGCCCGCTGTAGAAGGTGGGAGAAGGTACGCGGGAGGGCCTGGGAGAGGGGGGACAGAACAGAGGCCTGGGGGTGATCACCGGGCCTGCAGCAAGAGCCCCCGGAGGCTGGGGGCACAGATGGGTTTCCTCCATCCACCTTCAGTGCCCCAGGGGCAGGCATGGAAGGGGACCCAGGGCTGGGCTCTTGCCAAGGGGTACGGCTGTGTCTGAGAAGGGCTTCAGGCTGAGCGTGTCTCGGGGGGTAGTCCTGCGCTAGGTGAGGGGGTGAGGGGACGTGAAGGATGGTAGCACGGGTGGATCGTAGCTGGACCCAGGTGGGAAAGCTGAGGTCACGATCCCTGGAAATGAGTTGGGCAGGGAGGAGGAGGCAAACAAGCAGCCCTCTGGGGAAGGTCTTTCTTTCTTTCCCTACCCTGGCCCTGAGTCCACTTTCTGCTTTGACCTTTGGTGTGTGTTCCTTGATCTTCCTTTGTCACAGCTGCTCTGGATCCCTAGCCCAGGGACTTAAATACAGTAGGTGTCCCATACATGTTCCTGCATACAGTAGGTATCCCAGACATGCTCAAAGATGCTGGAGGACAGGATCTGAGAGGAACAAGGGGGAGCAGCTCAGCTCTCCTGTTCCTACCGTTGAGCAGGGAGGGCCAACAGCGCCCGGCTCTTGGTGGGGGGCTATGTTGGGCACGCGGGGACCCTCACACTGCACTCTTGTGGTTTTGTTATAAACCAACAACGTGTCCCCCACAGGTGGAAGAGTGGTTGAGTCCCGATACTTGCAGTATGAGAAGAGAACCACCAAAAAGGTAACACGTAGTGTACACTTGAAACTGTTCTACATGGAGTCTTGACAAACTCAGAGTTCTGCGATGAGCCAGGAAAGGTGGGCCCCGCCTGGCAGCGTTTTGGGGACTTTGTCCAGTTGCCTTTGAGGTCGGCGTACCCTTCATGCTGAGTCATGAGCCTGTCGCGAGCAGCCGATCGCTTTGAGAATCCCTTTTGCAAAGTTGTGATCTCTGTTGAAACCTGAAATGGTTCGCGCCTGTCGTCGGTGATTCCTTTCTAGAGTCTGTCCTGAAGCAGTTCGGTCGGGGGCCCAGCACACAGTCCCTGGCCTTGGCTGGTGTTTAGAAAACACTTGCTGGGTTTTAGAGAAAGACTATGGGAAAATACGACATGCCTGAGTCACCAACGCTACGGGAGGAGTTGCGTGAACTACGCGCAGTCACCCCGTGAGGATTCTGACACTCTGGAAGTGACGGCCTGCAGCCCTTCCACACGTGAGCTCACGCTGTGAGGGTAACGCGCGCGCGGCCAGGAGGTGACCCACTGACGTATCTTGTTTCAGGGTGTAGGTACTGAGAATGTGGTGAGGTGAAGGTTGTGTTATTCCTTCTTCAGATCTTTGTTTATGATCAAGTTTAGTTCAGTATTAATTTCTGTTATCTGTCTTTTACTCTGGTAAGGTGAGTGTCAGGTTCTTGATAATGTGACTTAAGATCCAGCTTGAAGAAAAAGGATACCTTTGCGCAAACCAATACGCTTTGCAGAGTGATTTTCTTTTAGTGGATTTAATTTTTTTAGAGCAGTTTTAGGTTCACAACAAAATTGAGTGGGAGGTACAGAGGTTTCCCCTGGAACCCCCTGTTCGCCCCCACATGCGCAGCCTCCCCATTATCAACATCCCCAGCAGAGTGGTGCTTGTTTACAGTCGAAGGACCCTCACTGACGCCTCATCGCCAGAGCTGTGGTTTACAGCATTGAAGTGATTTTCAACCGAGGATCACAGTCCACACTTCATAATTTTAATATTGCCTTGCAAACTTGGTTACAGCACCCTCATGTGTCTGCATGCTGTAGTATTTTAGATTTTTGAGAGCTTCTCTGTTTTTTCTTTTTTCGTCTTTTAAATTAAGGTGTAATTTACAGAGAGTAAGTGTCACTCTTTTCAGTGCACAGTTCTGTAAGTTTTGACAAACACATCCGGTCACAGACTCACGACAGTTGACGTACAGAACAGTCCGTCACCCCCAAATCCCCAACCGTCCCGATGGAGCCGGCCCCTCCCCACACCAGGCAACCCTAATCTGCTTCTGTCCCAGGAGAAAAGCTTTGCCTTTTCCAGAGGGTCACTTAAAGGTGTCGCGTAGGATGCAGCCTCTTGCATCTGGCTTCTTTCATGTGAAGAGCACGATGGCGGTCCCTCCCTGTCATTGCCCGTCACAGTTAACGTTGGTGCCTTTTGATGGCTGAAGAATATTCCACTGTCTGGATGGACAGCAGTGGGCTCAGCCACTCACTGGGGAAGGACCTTTGGTTAGTTATCCGTTTTTGGCAATTGTGAACGAAGCTGCCTTAAGTATTCCGGTGCAGGATTCTGTGTGGCCAGGTACTCATTTCTCCTGGGAGAGGGATTGCTGAGAAACTGCCCCACTGTTAGCCAAAGTGGCTGCTCCATTTTATGTTCCCACCCGCCACAGAGGAAAGTTCTGGTCAGAACTTTGAGATCCAAGCCGTTCTAGGGGGTGCGAAGTGGCATCGGATTGTGGTTTTAATTTGCACTTCCATGACAACTCATGATATGGAGCATCTTTTCATGTGCTTTTGGGCCATTCTCGTATCTTTGGTGATGTGTCCAAATCTTTTGCCCATGTTTTATTGGGTTATTTGTTTTTATTATTGAGTTTTGAGATCTCTTTCTATATCCTGGATAGCAACCCTCTGGGGTGATTGGCAAATATTGTCTCCCAGTCTCTAGCTTGTCTTTTAATTCTCTTTGAGTGTCTTATGAGGAGTAGAAGTTGTCGATTTTGATGAAGTCCAATTTAATGAGTTCTTCTTTTATGGATTGTGCTTTTGGTGTCTTATGTGAGAAATCTTTGCCTAACCCAAGACCACATTTTTTCTCATGTTTTCTTCTATGAGTTTTATAGTTTTAGGTTTTATGTTTAGGTCTGTGATTTATTTTGAATTAATTTTTGTATCTGGTGCAATGATGGAATCTAAGTTCATTTTTTTTACCTTTTTATTTTTTATTCTGGTAATATTGGTTTATAATGTTATATAAATTTAAGGTGTACATCATCGAAGTTTGTTGTTAAGCATATGGATGTTCTCTTGTTCCAACGCCATTTGTCGAATTGACTTTCCTTTCCCCATTGTATTGTCCCATCGCCTCTGTTGAACACCAATTGACCATGTATGCGTGCATCGTTTCTGAACTCTGTTCTGTTCCCCATTGTTCTATGTGTCTATCCTTGGGTCAGTTCCATGCTGCCAAGATTACTCTAGCTTTGTAGCAAGTCTTGAATTCAGGTAATGTGAATTCTCCCACTACGTTCTTTTCCAAAACTGTTTGGCTCTTTTAGTTTCTTTGCCGTTCTATATAAATTTTAGACTTAGCTTGCTGTTTTCTATCAAAAGTCCTGCTGGGATTTTGATGATGGAGTCTGTGCATCAGATTATGGAGAATGACATCTTAAAAACACAGAGCTTTTCAATGCCTCTCCATTTGTTTAGGTCTTCTTTGATTTCTTTCAACAGTGTTTTGTAGTTTCCCGAATACAGACCTTCCCATGTTTTGTTAGGTTTATACCTAAGTATTTGGTGTGTTTTAGTGCTATTATACATGATACTGTCTTTTAATTTCCAAAATTGTTCATTGCTTGAAATATGATTGATTTTTTGGTGTGGTTTTTTTTTTTTACCTTTTTAATTTTTTAAAAGTTTTAGTGAGGTCATAATAGTTCATAACATTGTGAAATTTCAGTTGTACAGTATTGTCAATCACCATATAAATGTGCCCCTTGACCCCTATGCCCACCCCCAACCCCCTTCCCCTCTGGTAACCACTAAACTGTTCTCTTTGTCCATGTGTTAGTTTACCTCCCAAATAAGAGTGAAATCATATGGTGTCTGTCTTTCTCTGTCTGGCTTATTTTGTTTAACATAATACCCTTAAGGTCCATCCATGTTGTTGTGAATGGGATGATTTTGTCTTTTTTATGGCTGAGTAGTATTCCATTGTATATATATACCACATCTTCTTTATCCAGTCCTCAGTTGATGGGCACTTGGGTTCTTCCATGTCTCGGCTATTGTGAATAATGCTGCAGTGAACATAGGGGTGCATAAGTCTCTTTGAATTGTTGATTTTAGGTTCTTTGGATAAATACTCAGTAGTGGGATACCTGGGTCATATGGTATTTCTATTTTTTATTTTTTGAGAAATCTCCTTACTGTTTTCTTTCTTTTTTTTTTAGATTGGCTCCTGAGCTAACAACTGTTGCTCATCTTCTTTTTTTTTTTTTGGCTTCTTTTTCTCCCCAACCCGTGTCCCCCAGTACATAGTTGTATATTTTAGTTGTGGGTCCTTCTAGTTGTGGCATGTGGGACGCCACCTCAGCATGGCCTGACCAGTGGTGCCATGTCCGCGCCCAGGATCTGAACCAGCGAAACCCTGGGCTGCCGAAGTGGAGCGCAAACTTAACCACCCAGCCAGGGGGCCGGCCCTCCACACTGTTTTCCACAGTGGCTGCACCAGTGTGCATTCCCACAGCAGTGTGTGAGGGTTCCCTTCTCTCCACACCCTCTCCAACATTTGTTATTTTTTGTCTTGCTGATTATAGCCATTCTGATGGGTGTGAGGTAATATCTTAGTGTAGTTTTGATTTGCATTTCCCTGATGATTAGTGATATTGAACATCTTTTCATGTGCCTGTTGGCCATCTGCATATCTTCTTCAGAAAAATATCTGTTCATATCCTTTGCCAATTTTTTGATCGGGTTGTTTCTTTTTTTGTTGTTGAGCTGTGTAAGTTCTTTACATATTTTGGAGATTAACCCCTTGTTGGATGTATGATTTGCAAACATTTTCTCCCAATTGGTGTGTTGTCTTTTCATTTTTATCTTGGCGTCCTTTGCCTTGCAGAAGCTCTTAGTCTGATGAAGTCCCACTTGTTTACTTTTTCTTTTGTTTCCCTTGTCCGAGTAGACATGATATTTGAGAAGATCCTTCTAAGACCAACGTCAAACAGTGTACTGCCTATATTTCCTTCTAGGAGTTTTATGGTTTCAGGTCTTACCTTCAAGTCTTTGATCCATTTTGAGTTGATTTTTTTTCTTCTTCTTCTTCTCCCCAAAACCCCTCAGTACATAGTTGTATATTCTAGTTGTCAGTGCCTCTGGTTGTGCTACGTGAATTACCACCTCAGCATGGCCTGATGAACTGTGCCATGTCCCCACCCAGGATCTGAACCAGCGAAAGCCTAGACCACTGAAGTGGAGCACTCAAACTTAGCCACTTGGCCACGGGGCCGGCCCCTTGAGTTAATTTTTGTGTATGGTGAAAGATAATGGTCTGCTTTCATTCCTTTGCCTGTGGCTGTCCAGTTTTCCCAACACCATTTATTGAAGAGACTCCTTTCTCCACTGTATATTCTTGGCTCCTTTGTCGAAGATTAGCTGTCTGGATGTGTGGTTTTATTTCTGGGCTTTCAATTCTCTTTGATGGATTCGTGTGTCTGTTTTTGTATCAATACCATGCTGTATTGATCACTATGGCTTTGTAGTACATTTTGAAGTCAGGCAGTGTGATGGCCTCCAGCTTTGTTCTTTTTTCTCATGATTGCTTTAGGTATTTGGGGTCTTTTGTTGCCCCATATGAATTTTAGGATTCTTTGTTCTATGTCCATGAAGAATGTCATTGGGATTCTGGTTGGGATTGCATTGAATGTGAATTAACTATGTTTATTCTTCCAATCAATCTGCATGGCATATCTTTCCATTTCTTCATGTCATCATCATTGTCTCTCAATAATGTCTTATAGTTTTCATTGTATAGGTCTTTCATCTCCTTGGTTAAATTGATTCCTAGATATTTTATTCTTTTTGTTGCAGTTGTAAATGCGATTCTATTCTTGAGTTCTCTTTCTGTTAGTTTGTTATCAGAGTATAAAAATGCAACTGATTTTTCTAAGTTGATTTTGTGCCCTGCAATTTTGCTATAGTTGTTGGTTATTTCTGATACTTTAATGATGGATTCTTTAGGGTTCTCTATATATAAAACCATGTCATCTGCAAACAGCGAGAGTTTCACTTCTTCATTGCCTATTTGGATTCCTTTTATTTCTTTTTCTTGCATAATTGCTCTGGCTAAAACCTCCAGTACTATGTTGTATAGGAGTGGTGAGAGTGGAACAAGACCCTTGTCTTGTTCCTGTTCTCAGAGGGATGGCTTTCAGTTTTTCCCTGTTGAGTATGGTGTTGGCTGTGCATTTTTCATCTATGGCCTTTATTATGTTGAGGTACTTTCCCTCTATACCCATTTTATTGAGAGTTCTTGTCATAAACCAGTGTTGGATCTTGTCAAATGCTGTCTCTGCATCTATTGAGATGATCATGTGGTTTTTATTCCTCATTTTGTTAATGTGGTGTATCACATTGATTGATTTGTGGATGTTGAACCATCCCTCTGTCCCTGATATACATCCCACTTGATCATGGTGTATGATCCTTTTAACATATTGCTGTATTTGGTTTGCCAATGTTTTATTGAGGATTTTTGCATCTATGTTCATCAGCGATATTGGCCTGTAGTTTCGCTTCTTTGCATTGTCTTTATCTGGTTTTGGGATCTGGGTGATGTTGGCCTTGTAAAATGTGTTAGGTAGTGTTCCATCTTCTTCAATTTTTTGGAATAGTTTGAGGAGGATAGGTACCAAATCTTCTCTGAATGTTTGTTAGAATTCTCCAGAGAAGCCATGTGGCCCTGGACTTTTATTTTGGGGGAGGTTTTTGATTACTGTTCCAATCTCTTTACTTGTGATTGGTCTATTCAGATTTTCTATTTCTTCTTGGTTCATTTTGGGAGGTTGTATGAGTCTAAGAATTAATCCATTTCTTCTGGGTTGTCCAGTTTGTTGGCACATCGTTTTTCATAGTATTCTCTTATAATCCTTTGTATTTCTGTGGTATCTGTTGTAATTTCTCCTCTTTCATTTCTAATTTTATTTATTTGAGCCTTCTCTCTTTTTTTTCTTAGTGAGTCTTGCTAAGGGTTTGTCAATTTTGTTTATCTTGTCAATTTTGTTTATCTTCTCAAAGAACCAGCTCTTAGTTTCATTGATCCTTTCTACTGTTTTTTGTTGTGTCAATTTCATTTATTTCTGCTCTAATTTTGATTATTTCCCTCCTTTTGCTGACCTTGGGCTTTGTTTGTTCTTCTTTTTCTAATTCTGTTAGGTGTAGTTTAAGATTGCTTATTTGAGATTTTCCTTGTTTGTTAAGGTGGGCCTGTATTGCTATGAATTTCCCTCTTAGGACTGCTTTTGCTGCATCCCATATGAGTTGGTATGGTGTATTTTCATTTTCATTTGTCTCCAGATATTTTTTGATTTCTCCTTTAATTTCTTCCATGATCCATTGGTTGTTCAGTAGCATGTTGTTTAGTCTCCACGTGTTTGTCCCTTTCCTAGCTTTTTTCTTGTAGTTAATTTCTAGTTTCATAGCATTATGGTTAGAAAAGATGCTTGATATGATGTCAATCTTCTTAAATTTATTGAGGCTTACCTTGTTTCCCAACATACAGTCTATCCTTAAGAATGTTCCATGTGCACTTGAGAAGAATGTGTATTTTGCTGTTTTTGGATGGACTGTTTTGTATGTTTCTGTTAAGTCCATCTGGTCTAGTTTTTCTTTTAAATCTACTATTTCCTTGTTCACTTTCTGTCTGGATGATCTATCCAATGATGTAAGTGAAGTGTTAAGGTTCCCTACTATTAGTGTGTTGCTGTTAATATCTCCTTTTAGGTCAGTTGATAGTTGCTTTGTGTACTTTAGTGTTCCTGTGTTAGGTGCATATATATTTATAAATGTTATGTTTTCTTGGTGGAATGTCCCTTTTATCATTATGTACTGTCCCTCTTTGTCTCTCATTGCCTGTTTTATCTTGAAGTCTACTTTGTCTGATATAAGTATGGCATCACTTGCTTTCTTTTGTTTGCCATTAGCTTGGAGTATTGTCTCCCATCCCTTCTCTCTGAGGCTGTATTTGTCTTTGGAGCTGAGATGTCTTCCCTGGAGGCCGTGTATTGTTGGGTGTTGTTTTTTAATCCATCCTGCCACTCTGTGTCTTTTGATTGGAGAATTCAATCCATTTACAGTTAGAGTGATTATTGATGTATGAGGGCTTAATGCTGCCATTTTATTGCTCATTTTCTGGTTCCTGTACATTTCCTTTGTTTCTTGTCCTGTGTGTTTTGGACTACCAATTCAGTTAGATAGTTTTCTGATTGTTTTCTCAGTTTTCTCGTTATTTATCATTTGTGTCTCTGTTCTGTTTATTCGTTTAGTTATTACCATGAGGTTTGTACAAAGAATCTCACAGATGAGATAGTCTGTTTTCTGATAACCTCTTATTTTAAGATGATTCCATCTCTTTCCTCTTCCCCTTCTAAGTTATTGTCTTCAAAACTTATTCCATCTTGTGTTGTGAGTTTGTGGTTAAAATGAAGTGATTATATTTATTTTTGGTGCTTTCCTTCACTTTATCTTTAATGTTATGATTGTTTGCTAACACTTAGAATTAAGTGTTCTGGTAGAGAGCTGCAATTTTCTGATTTTTGTCTATTTATCTCTTTGTTCAAGGCTTTGTAACCCTTTTTCTTTTCTTTTTTTTTTTTCAGGTATGAGGGCCTTCTTGAGCATTTCTTGGGAGGAGGGGGGGGTCTTGTGGTGATGAACACCCTTAGCTTTTGTTTATCTGGGAAAGTTTTTATTTCTCCATGATATTTGAAGGCTATTTTCACTGGATGGAGTATTCTGGCTGAAGACTGAAGGTCTGTCAGAATTTTGAATGTGTCCTCCTACTCTCTCCTAGCCTGTAAGGTTTCTGCTGAGAAATCTGCTGAAAACCTGATAGGGGTTCCTTTCTAAGTTATTTTCTTCTGCCTTCCTGCTCTTAGTATTTTTTCTTTGTTGGTGACTTTGGACAGCTTTACTAGTATATGCCTTAGAGAAGATCTTTCTATTTTTTTTATTTTATTATTTTTCCTTTATTTGAGGAAGATTAGCCCTGAGCTAACTACTGCCAGTCCTCCTCTTTTTGCTGAGGAAGGCTGGCCCTGAGCTAACATCTGTGCCCATCTTCCTCTACTTTATACATGGGATGCCTACCACAGCATGGCGTGCCAAGCGGTGCCATGTCTGCACCCAGGATCCGAACCGGCGAACCCCAGGCCGCTGGGAAGCGGAACGTGCACACTTAACCACTGCGCCACTGGGCCGGCCCCAGAAGATCTTTCTACATTGATGTAGTTAGGAGATATATTGACTTATTTCACTTGTGTTTCCAGCTCCTTCCCCAAGTTTGGGAAGTTCTCAGCTATTGTTTCTTTGAACAAGCTTTCTGCTCCATTCTACTTCTGTTCTCCCTCTGGAATACCTATAATCCTTATGTTGCATTTACTAATTGAGTCAGATATTTCTCAGAGAATTGCTTCGTTTCCTTTAGTCTTAGTTCTCTCTCCTCCTCCATCTGAAGCATTTCTATATTTCTGTCCTCCAGACTGCTGATTCACTCCTCCATAAATTAGCTCTGTTATTCAGGTACTCCAGGTTTTCCTTTATCTCATTCATTGTATTTTTCATCTCCAGCATTTCTGATTGGTTCTTCTTTATAGTATCAATCTCCTTTGTAAAGAATTCCCTCTGTTCATTTTGTTCAGTTTTGTTCCTGATTTCATTGAATTATCTATCTGTATTTTCTTGTACCTCGTTGAGTTTTTTTATGATAGCCATTTTCAATTCTCTGTCATATAGATTGTAAATTTCTATGCTTTCAGGGTTGATTTCTAGGTGCTTGTCATTTTCCTTCTGCTCTGAATTATTAATATATTTCTTCATACTATTCGATGGTGTGGATTTGTGTTTCCGCATAGTGATAGTATCTGATCACAGCTTCCACCTGCTGCCATGGAGGTTGGGAGGGGGTTTCAGGAGCTGTGTATTCTGAGCCTGCCATGATCCCTGGCATCTGTGCTTGTCCTTAGAATCTATGCTGACAAGGCTCATCTGTAATTGCTGGCTAGTTTGCTCCCAGCTGCTGCTTTTCTAACATATACACGGGCATTCTGTCTGATCAGCTGAACTGGAGCACCAGGCAGGGGGAGGGACAACTTTCTTTTGTGTGCGCGATCCAGGGGGCATCCTCACTCTGCCCTCGCTATCTGCTCTCCTGGGGTGCTGGCTCAATGAAGACACCCCTGCAATAGCTTAGCCACCTCTGTGTGGGGCTTTCCCGTGGGCTATGAGGGAATTTGGAGAGGGAGGGTGTTCCCACAGAAAGCCACCTCTCCCCCCCTCTCCTCTCAGAGCCTTTTGTGGTCCCTTGCCCTGGGTCACTGCCTTTGGGGGAGGGAGAGGCGATCCCCTTACCTCCTTCCACCTCCTCCTGGGGGTCCAGCACCACCTTCAGATATAGGGCTGTGTGAGTCTCTCAGATATCTTTTGTGTTATGTGTTGTGTTCTCTGTTGATTTGTCAATGTCCTTCTCATTGTATCTTCAGGGGAGGGTCTAAGGCAAGAGCTCACTCTGCAGTGGTGCCGACCATGATTGAATTTTTTATATTTACCCTGTATCCTTCAACCTTGCTAAACTTACTTGCTAGTTTTAATAGCGTTTTTTAATATGTGTTGGGATTTTCTACATGAAGAATCATGTCTGCAAGAAGAGTTTTATTTCTTCCTTTCCTGTCCGTGTGCCTTTTATTTCTTACTCTAGGACCTCCGTTACTAGGTCGAATAGGAATAGTGTCTGTGCACTGAAATAGTCTCGCTCTTTACAAGATTTTCTTTTTGCTTTTATATTATTACATTATAACAGCTTACTAGCGCCATGCATTTTTTGCTTTTTTCTAAGTTTTGAAGGTTAATACCCATACAAAAACTTTGTTTTTCTTGACTACCTAAGTAATATGTTTTCTCTAGAAAACTGGCAAATAGTAAAAAGTATACAGAACAGTCAGTCACCTGTAATTGGTCACGTCAGACATAATCACCAGCAAACATTTTGGTAGTTTCCTATGTTCTATGCATGTGAGGCCGTCCTTTTTGATAAAATTAATTCATCCTATATATATGCAAGTAATTGTCTGAACTCCTTAAGCCTCAAAGTAGGAACCGATGTAGTCTGCACAGACCGTGAAGGGGCCCTTTCTCATGAAGGGGAGGTGTCTTGTCCCCTAAATGTTTCATGTTCCCCTCACAGGTTTCTGCAGCAGATGCATTAAAGACCAGTGGGAGGATGCCCGAAGGTGGAAGGAAACCCAGCCTGCTGCAGAAGAGCAAAGGTACATAATGATGGGGCGAGGGGGCCAAATGCCCTGGAGCTCAGGAAGTGATGAGCGTGGTGGTGAATTCTTTTTGCAAGTGTGTTGAGTTAAAACTCCCTCTTTCCTTTCTGGGAAGCCTCAGAAGAAGGAGCGAGGAAGAGCATTTCAGTGTAAGGACACATTTGGGGCATGTGGGGAGCTGCAGGAGGATGGTGAGGGCATGGGGGGAGGTCTCTCCCTTCCTGTTTGGCCCCAGAGAAGAACCATGTTGCTGTCCTGACGGTTCCTGTGGCACCAGTTCCTTGTTCACGTGACCATTTTCTCACCCACGCTCCAAGGGCAGGGCTCTCAGAGAGCCTGTGAGGCCTCACCCGCCTGCCTCTCACCACCGTGGGTTGGGTCTTCCTCATAATGATCTGCCCACGCTTCTCCACCTAGAAACTGTTACCAAAGTGATACAAAAAACTTCCAGTTTTCTGATTGTGGACGCGACGTGTGTTCATTATAGAAAATGGGAAATGTACCCCACGAGGGCGGAAGCCCCCTCATGCTCTGTCACTCAGACCATCGCAGTTGGCGTATTTGGTGTTCAGTTCCAGTCACCCTGCTCATTCTGGAAGTCTGGGAGGGCCCTCCCCAGCGTAGCACTCCACCTCCTCACATGCCCGCCTCTCCGGCAGGAGTGGGCAGCTCTTCTTTTGCATGAGAGCAATTCACAAAAAGCAAAACTGTTTCTCAGCCCACATCCCCTTGTTCAAAATGCTGACAGCTTTGGGTCTCAGGAAAAAAATAAGTATGTTCTTTTAGAACTTAGATTTCCTACCTTATTGTTCAGATCAAGGGTCAGCAAATCTTTTCTGGGCCAGATGGTAAATATTTTGGGCTTTTCAGGCCAGACAGTCTCTGTCACAAAGACTCAACTCTGGTTTATAGCATGAGAGCAGCCATAGACCATATGTACACAAATGGACATGGCTGTGTGCCAGTAAAACTTTATTTACAAACATAGAAAGTAAGCCAGATTTGGCCTGCAGTCTATAGTTTGCCAATCCTGGTTTTGAGTTTGTCAGAATTTGCATTGTTCCTTGACCCAGGCATAATTTTTTTTTTTCCCCCCAGGAAGATTAGCCCTCAGCTAACTACTGCCAGTCCTCCTTTTTTTGCTGAGGAAGCCTGGCCCTGAGCTAACATCCGTGCCCATTTTCCTCTACTTTATACGTGGGACGCCTGCCACAGCATGGCTTGCTAAGCGGTGCCATGTCTGCACCTGGGATCCAAACCAGCAACCCCAGGCCGCCAAAGCGGAACGTGTGAACTTAACCGCTGTGCCACCAGGCCAGCCCCGGCATCCACTCTTGATGAATTTTTGTTTATCTATGTAGAATTTTTTAAGAAATTGTAACATGAATGATCTACACCCTACACGTTACTGCGACTTGGCTCTTTTTGTTCCACATGTTCATTTTCTCAGCTGCATAGTTGTTCATTAAATAGTTTTCTGTTTAGTTGCTAACATGGCAGAGTATATTTTACACACCATCTGTTCATTTGCAGTCCTGTGGGGCCCTTGCTTAATTGAAGCCTGCAGCACACCAGCACCCACTTTTGGATGATGTAAGGCATAATTTCATGTTTTCAAATAGAGGCTAAAAGATGTAGGGAACTTTTAGGGAAGGTGAACAGTCCAGAAGCTGCCAGAAAAAGAAGGAAAAAGAGCAGAAGCCAGAACAAGTTTATGGCATGTGTCAGACTCTAACATCCTAAACAGAGCGTCTTTCATTAAACTAAGCAGAAAGACTTATTTGCATCTTTTGGTTATAAAGAATGCCTCTCTTTTCTAGTTCTACTTTAATATGTTCAAGTTGGGGCCAGCCCGGTCGCACAGCGGTTAAATTTGCACCTTCCACTTTGGTGGCCCGGGGTTCGCCAGTTTGGGTCCTGGGCATGGACCTGTGCACTGCTCCATCAAGCCATGCTGTGGCAGGTGTCCCGCATATAAAATAGAGGAAGATGGGCACAGATGTTAGCTCAGGGCTAGTCTTCCTCAAAAAAAAAAAAATGTTCAAGTTGATGGCTGGGAATTTCCAAAGGTTTTTCAGCCTTCTGTGCTACATTCATGTGCCACGTAATGACATTTTGGTCAACAGCGGACCCCATAGGTGACAGTGGTCCTGAAAGATCAGTACCATAGATTAGCCTAGGTGTGGAGTGGGCTGTACCATC
This sequence comes from Equus quagga, assembly GCF_021613505.1. Classification (NCBI taxonomy): domain Eukaryota; kingdom Metazoa; phylum Chordata; class Mammalia; order Perissodactyla; family Equidae; genus Equus; species Equus quagga. Next base: position 65,848,733 of record NC_060275.1, on the reverse strand, counting down.
TGCGTTTGTGTACGTGCACTCTCTGATGTTCGCACAGTGATGAAATCCCCTAACGACCCCTTTCTCAGAACGTGTCCCTGTAAGCTGAGGTTTGGGAAGCAAGTGGTATTGTGCAAAAACGTTGCCTGCTTCCCAGCTTCGGAGGAGAGTGTCTTGCTGACTGTGCTGCCTTCCGGGGCCTCTTGTTGGGCCTACAGATGGCAGTGGACTCGGCAAAGGTGACCTGCAGTCCACATTGCTGGAAGGGCATGGCACGGCCCCGCCTGACCTGGATCTCTCAGCCATTAACGGTAAGTCCGTCATTTCAGCTTTTCCTGGCTGGGGGCTGCAGCGCATGCCCATGGGCTTCCAAAGCATGGTGTCCTCACCTTAAAAATGCTTTTCTTCATCTTAGAGAAAAGTGTGATCAGAAAGACTCCACAGTTGGAAAAAACGATGTCAAAGAAAACTGAGTTGACGTCATTTTCTGCCTCGAGGAGAAAGAGCCCAGTAAGTGTGCAGACTGCAAGGGAAGCTGCTGACAGGTTGGGTAAATCTGATGAACTGCCCTGTGCCAGGTGCTGCGTGAGGCCCTGGGCCCCAACAGTGAACAGACTAGCCTGCCTTTTAGGACTAAAACCAAGACCACACACATTCTTAGAGTGTTTGGAGAGTCTGAGTTTCTCCAAGTACACATACAGGAGCAGACACAAAGGCAGGAGCATGTGACACGTGAGACTGGGGTTTCGTTTCTTGGTGCCGTGCTAGGGCAGGCACCATGCCCAGCCCTGTCCCCCAGCAGGAGGATGGCTAGGCTCTGGTCTCCCCTGGGTGGGAGGCCTGAGTCCTGGTTCTGGCGAGACGCCGAGTTAGTGGGTACCTTCCTGCTGGCCCTTGACTGCCCAGCCACCAGAGGGGACCAGCCCATCTTCTTCCTTCTCACAGAGCGCCCGAGAAGACTAACCAAGGAAATAGAAACAGTGGGTCGATATACAGCAGAGAATTATCAAATTACTGAGTTAAATAGGGGCTGGCCCCGTGGCCGAGTGGTTAAGTTCGCGCGCTCCGCTGCAGGCGGCCCAGTGTTTCGTTGGTTCGAGTCCTGGGCGCGGACATGGCACTGCTCATCAGACCACGCTGAGGCAGCGTCCCACATGCCACAACTAGAAGAACCCACAACGAAGAATACACAACTATGTACTGGGGGGCTTTGGGGAGAAAAAGGAAAAAAATAAAATAAAAAAAAAATAAAATAAAATCTTTAAAAAAAAAAAAAATTACTGAGTTAAATAAAGTAGGTTATTGTGCAGGTTAGGGTTCTGCCCTCCTCAGGGAGAGAGCTGGATGTACACCAGTTCATTGGCGAACAGAATCATCTTTTCCTTCTTAAGGATCTGGCTGAAGCGATGGAAATGATGGAGTCCCAAACCTTACTCCTGACTCTCCTGACCGTAAAGGTGAGGAGGGAGCCTCGTTCGCGTGCGACACGTGTGGAAGGTGACCTCTGTCAGCTGCAGAGGCAGAGGCCCCTCTCGCCTGAGCGCTCATTTTTCACTTAGATGGAGAACAGTCTTGCTCTGTTCGAAGAGAAGGCAGAAAGGAATTTATTAATAATGTGCGAAGAGAAGGAGAAGCTACAGAGAGAGGCCCATGAGCTGAAGCGCCGACTTCTCCTCTGTCAGAGGAAGCGGGAGCTGGAAGCCATCCTTGACACTCAGGTCAGCTGTGACATGGTCTCCGAGCCGCAGGTCCCCTCAGGCGGGGTTGTTCCATCAGGGCAGTTTGCAATGAGTGTCACTGCTCACCTGGCTCTAAGTCTGTGCCCGCCTTGTGACACCACCAGTGTTGGTATGTGACAGTTTATGAGAGGACAAGACTGTATTGTCGAGTGCCAACTAGCAAGACAGAGCTGTCCTTTCAACACACACATGCACGTATTTTCAGACACCTGCAACTTGTGCCCAGGGACACGAGGTCCCGCTCCCCCAGTCCTCCCCAGGGGCCAGGTGCTGATGGGAGGCCAGGTCTTGGTGCCTGGGGTCAGCACGTGGATCCGGGAAGGGGGCTCCCTGCCCAGGGTGTGCGTGTCCTAGGGCTGCCATCACAAAGTGCCACAGACCAGGCGGCTCCAACAACTGACATTTCTTCTCTCCCAGTCCTGGAGCCGGAAGCCCGAGATCAAAGGGTCGGCAGGGCTGGCTCCTTCTGAAGGCCGTGAGGGAAGAGTGTGCCCCAGGCCTGTCTCCTTGGCCTGTAGATGGCCATCTTCTGCCTGTGTCTCTTCTGTCTCTAAATTTCACCCTTTTATAAGGACACCGGTCATATTGAACAGGCCCACCCTAATGATCTCACCATAACTCCCTGATCTCTGTGAAGACCCTGTCTCCAAATCAGCTCACATTCTGAGGTGCTGGGAATTGGGATGTCAGCAGGGGAATTATGCGGTGGGGGGGGATAACACAATTCAGCCTGTAACACCAGTGTGTGCATGTGTGTGTGCCCTGGGCCAGGCCCTGGGCTGAGAACAGGGTCCTTGTCCTCAAGTAGTGGAAGGAAAAGAAATGACAAACAAGCAGAGGAATCCTCACAGACCCCTGTGAGGATCCAGACAGTGTGGATGAGGCAAAGGGGACTGTGGGGACAGCCTTGTGGGGGGTGGGCGTTTCAGCTCAATGCTCCGAAGCAGGAAGACCCAGCTTCCTTGGGTCCACTGTGATCCTAGTCAAGGGCCTGGCCCTGGAACGTGCTGGAAGACAGACTCATGTTCATAGTGAGGAGGCCCGGGCCACCTTGCTACTGGCTGGGCTGTCAGTGAGTGGCTGGGAGTGCAGGGAGAGCCCACCGCCCCCATGGAAGCCCCCGGAGGGTCCCCCAGGAGGTCCTAAAAGAGCAGTGCTTTGTCTTCACCTCCCCACATGCGTCACTGCGGGCTCTCACCTCACACCCTTCCCTCCTACCTGCAGATGGAGACGCTCAGCCCCTACGAGGCCGTGGCCACACGCTTTATGGAGCAGTACAAGACATTTGCGATGGCCCTGGACACCACCAGGCATGAGCTGCCCGTGCGATCAGTCCACGTGGACGGAGACGGGCAGCGGTTCTTAGGTAGGAAACGGCGTCTGCCAGGCAAGGAGCATGACGAACGCCAGCACGTCTTGGGGCTTCCTGCGAGCCGGGCGTCTTTATCCCTTCGTGTCATGTCACAGGCCTCCTCTCAGGTGGATGGTGTGCTCTCCCATCAAGGGGCAGAGGACTCGGGGGGCTGATGAGGCTGCGCTTTGTCCAGGGTGGCACCCCGAGTCAGAACCGCGCTGGGGTTGGAAGCCAGGTCTGTGGGACTCGCTGGTGATTTCTGCCCCGCTAAGGGCATTCCTGGGGAGCGGCCTGCAGTCCCCCCACCTGGGGGGAGCTCCACCAGGCTGCCTTGGTGGCTAGGGGGCCACAGGACTGCCAACCCCCACCCTGTCCTGCTTTCCAATTAGAGCGGTGGCGTCCCACCTAACACTTCACTTGAGGAGATGGGCAAGTGTGAAAAGTGCCAGGCTCCAGCTTCAGGTTCCCTTTAGGACAGGCACCCTCCCAAGGCAAGTGCTCAGCTGCCCTGGAGTGTGATGGTTTCTGAGAGGGGCTCTCAGGAGCTGTCTAACCACGTCTTGCTTGAGGCTGATGTAGTAAAACCTCGTCATCTAAAATCACTTGGACTTTCCCTCCAGAACTTTCTGTAAACACAGTTCAGGATTACAAAGGGTGTTGCGTCTTGGCAGTCTCAGACAGAAATGATTTTTAATAAAATCAGGCCTTTTCCAATGTGAAATAGTATATGTATGACACAGAATCTTGAAAAATGAGCCATGTTGAACAATTTTCTGTGTCTAGGATTCCAGTTTTATAGTCATGCGCCACATAGGACGTTTCGTTCGATGACGGATCGTGTAGACGACAGTGGTCCCATAGATGAGTACCGCATAGCCTAGGTGTGGAGGAGACCAGACCATCTAGATTTGTCTGAGTGCGCTCTGTGATGTTCGCACGACGATGGAATCTCCTACTGACGCGTTTCTCAGAAGGCCTCCCCGTGGGCGAGCGGCCTGTGACTGACTCTTGCGGTGGACTGCACGTCTGTAGCTCTGGGACCCCGTCTCTGATGAGCTCTTTGGCTGTCTTCCCTCGTTGCTAGGAGCTGGGATTGGGGAGTGTCTGAGTGTCCTGGGGCTGCAGTAACAAAGTGCCACAAACCTGGGGCTTGAAAGCAACAGAAATTTCTTCCCTGCCGGTTCTGGAGACTGGAAGTCCGCATCAAGGGGTCGGCTGCGTTAGTGGCTCCCGGGGGCTCTGAGGGAGAGTCCGTCCCAGCCGCTCTCCCGGCTTCCGGTATTGCTGACCATTCTTGGCTGGTGACAGCATCACCCCCATCTCTGCCTCTGTCTTCCCACAGTTGTGTCCCTGACTGCCTCTGATTCTAAATTTCCCTCTTAGAAGGACACAGTTATTGGATCAGGCCCCACCCTGTTGACTTCATCCTAATTCAGTTACGTTGACAGAGGCCACTTCCATTTAGGTCACCTTCACAGGGACATGAGGGTAGGCTCTCAACATTTCTTTTTGGGAGGAAACAATTCAGTCCACAGCAGGGAGAGTAGGAGGATGTATGTGTGTGTGAGGCCCTCATGAGGTTCCCAGAATGTTACCGTAACATCCAGGTGTGATGCGTGTAGATGTGCAGATGCGACATGTGCCAGAAGCAGAGAGCTGCTGGTGTTCTTAGAGCAGGGGGACACAGCACACACAGGCTCTCTGAGAGAGTTGCAGGCGGCTCTCTGCTGGGTGGGGGTGCAGAGACGCTGGGAACGGGGAGTGGAAACGGGTTTGTTTTTAAATTACTCACAACACAGGCTTTCTCCACCTTTTATGTTTGTTTCTGGGTGGATGCCGAGTGGCATTCCAGGTCTGTTCTGATGGCCACCTGGATGGTGGACACGCCTGACCCCCAATCTCAGGCCACCGTGATCTCAGGCTAAGTGGCACAGAGGTGGTTCCAGTGCACAGCTGTCTTCCCTCATGACCCCTTCTGCCTCTGAGCTCTTCAAGATTCCCGCGCAACGGGAGAGCGTTCCAGCAAAATGAGAAAAACCCAGTCAGCCACCCAGCTCCTGCTTGGGGCTCATTGAAACCCAGGGCTGACGACCTCTTTTCCCCTCCAGATGATTTGCAGCGGGAATTGACTACCACATGCCATCTGCTGGGAGAACTTGGGATCAGCAGTTCAGAAGAAAATGGGAAAGTGCTGGACCTGCTGAGTGAACTCAAGGAATTGACCCAAAAGAAGGATCTGGAGCTCCGAAGGTATTTCAGAAAATATTCTAAGAAAAAGGTAGCCCATCTTCAGGTAGAGCTGGGCCATTGGCGGCCTCACTGTGGAGCTGCATGCTGAGCTCTGGAGCGTTTGCAGGGGCCCAGGGTGCAGGGGTCCAGCAAGGCAGGGGGAGGGGAATGTGCAGAAGCCTTCCACCCTCCCCAGACCCCATGGGTGTCTCCAGCAGCCGGAACAGGCAGGGGATGGTATTCTCAGCCCTCGTCCCCTTCCTCAGAGCAGCACGGCACTCCAGGCACTCTGGGAGGGTGTTTGTGGGTTTTTGTTTTTTTGGTGAGGAAGATTCACCCTGAGGTAACATCTGTGCCAGTCTTCCTCTATTTTGTATGTGGGATGCCTCCACGGCATGGCTGATGAGTGGAGCAGGTCTGTACCCAGGATCTGAACCTGCAAACCTGGGCCACTGAAGTGGAGTGCACAGAACTTTATCCACTCGGTCATGGGGCTGGCCCCTTGTTCTTGTTTTAAATGTGTCCCAGGGTAAGGGCTGGGGCATCTTCTTGGAACTTCTTAATGAAGTATAAATACATACGGAGAAGGCTCAGATCCTGATGGCACAGCTCAAACACGTGCCCGCGAGGAACCAGCCCCAGGCCCAACGCAGCCCATGCCCAGCCCCCCACAGCTGCCCCGGCTCCCTTCTCTCACTGTTGGCGCCTCCCCCAGGAGCCTTCTAACCATGGGGCTTTCCCCACATCTTCCAAAAAAGAGCCTTGTTTTCCTCTCCTTTACAAGGCTAAGTATGCTTCCTGAGATGCCTGGAGTCTCTGAAAGGTATTCAAGAGAAGCACTGCCACTCCTGTGGGTTTCTTTCATGGATGTGTGCCAGGGGACAGTCAGCACGCACGAAGGGCGCTGGGTTGCCAGAGTCGCAGGTTCCAGTAGTTAAACACGCTTGTTTATTGCCTGTTTCCCTCCCGTCATTTATGTTGCGTGAGGGCTGGGACGTCATCCTCTTCGCGGCTCTGGCTCCCTCTCTCTGCGTCGTTCCTGACGCAGCCTTGATACACTCCCTAAACATTTGTCGGACAAATGCGTCTTCTTGCATGTCTGCCTGGCCCCATTCTTGCGGCCTCCCCGTGTGACTTCTGTTCCGACAAAGCGTGTTTGCCCCAAGCACGGAGAGGGGCCTGAGCCCACCACCTGCAGTGCAGCTTCTCAGGCCCAGGCGCCAAGGATGAAGAGGCTGCATCCACCTTGTTGTTTCCACAGGAGCTTTGCCCAGGTCCTGGAACTTTCTGCTGAGGCAAGTAAAGAGGCAGCCTTAATCAACCAAGAGGTCTGGGAAGGGGCTCAGGGCCCCTCGGCCCCCACCCAGTGGTATTTCAATCAAGAAGGCGCCTGCGGGGGGACTTGGGCCGAGGTGGGGGGCCCGCTTCTCTCAGGCAGCAAAGAGCCGCACTCACAGTGAATCTACCTGCAGGCTGCACCCCCGCCCGGTGGGGGCCTGCCTGCAGACCATCGGGGAGGAAGCTCTGCTGTCCCACTGTTCAGGGCACATATGCGCCGCATGGCACTTATGTGACATTCTGGAAACTCAAGCACTTTATATACTTAATTTAGTGGTATAGCTATTTTTGTTTGATAATCTCATTGGATGTTTGAAAAATAAAAGTTTTGCAGTCGAGCCATGGTTTCTGTGTAAGGGGGCAGCAGAAACGTGTTGTCTCAGTTTCTTCCCAACAGCTGGTCCTGACCCTTGGGACCTCCACGGTGTCAGGACTGTTTCACTCTCCAGATGATTTCCTGTCCTTCCTCCGGTCACAGGGGCCATTCTGTTCCATAGCCGACAGCACGCTGGGAATTGGCCCTCAGGTGGAAATTCCCATCCAGTCCAGAATCCCGGTAGCCATCGCTGGGGGCGCCTGCTGGTTTGTGCCATAAGCTGCAGTCCATGCTCCACACTGGCCTTGGGCACAGCGGATTTGCCCACCCAGCTCTCTGGCTTCTCTCTACACCGCATGGGCCCCAGCAGTCTCACTAGTTCTCATTCAGGTGTCTTCTGTGTTTCAACAACACTACGAAGGGACGTGCAGTGTCCACCGCCACCGTGCAGCAGGTGAAAGAGACACAGGCACTTAAAGCCCCTTCCAACCGGGGTGCTTTTGTCCAGCTTCACCCTACTCCCATCAACCCTATGCTCCCCCCAAGGCCTCGGCAGCAGGTCTGGCGTGTACAGGTGCAGGTCGGGGAAGCATCCCCTAGTGACACGGAATAGCCCTTCCCGCAAGACGTGCAGGTACTGGGGCCAGCCTCCTCCCATCAAACCTGCCTCGGCCGCACTGCTCCTCTGACCTGTCAGCCCTTGCAGCCCCACCTCTCCGAGTCCGTTGGAAGCCCTCATTAAGTTTTCCCCTGGAGCTTGTGTGCCAGAGTCCCAGAAACTTCTCTTCATGCCCTGACCGGTTTTTCTTGCCATTTGTGTACAAAAATCTTTGGGTCCACGACCCTGGGATCCCTGGTCCTTTGTCAGTGTGTCTTCACTAATCAGCCCGATTACTGCCCCAGTCAGTTCCAAGTCAACCTTCTCAATATAATCTCTGCCTGCCAGCTTTGTAAATTTCTCTAAACTGGGGTAAAAACAGGGGACCTGTTTGGGCCCTTGAATGTTCAGGAAGCAGCAGGGGCCCTGGACCCCCAACCCTTCTGTGGTGATGTATTCACATCTTCATGTCAGCCTCAACAAGGGCTGTTTCATTCATCCCATTTCTTTTTTTTTTTTTTTTGAGAAGATTAGCCCTGAGCTAACATCTGCTGTCAATCCACCTGTTTTCGCTGAGGAAGACTGGCACTGAGCTAACATCCGTGCCCATCTTCCTCTACTTTATACGTGGGATGCCTGCCACAGCATGGCTTGACAAGCAGTGTGTATGTCCGCACCCGGGATCCGAACCAGTGAACCCCAGGCCGCCGAAGAGCAACCGCTGTGCCACCCATTCATCCCATTTCTTAAGCGTCTGAAGATTTCCTCCCTCTTATTCTGTCATTACTGAATCTCCTGTTTTTATTAGCATCTGGAAGACCCTGAGGGGAAAGTGAGATGGAAACCTGTCAGGGCTGTGGGTCGGTTTTGTGGCAGTAAGGCTCTTGGGATGCCCATGCAGAAGGGGCCCCCTAAACCTCGTCAGTTACCATGATGTGGGTAAGGGGCGTATTCAGTGGGTAAATATCTCGATCATCATAAAGGCAGCCCCACATGGCTTGCCTACGAAGCATATCAGCTGCTTCACCTGGGATGTCCCACTTGGCATTATGGGGGCATTGGACAGTCCCCTTTCTCAGGGTAAACAGACCTTACAGTGGCTTTTATCCAGTCCACCCGGCTGGCTGCTCCCTTGGGACTAACCTGTTTGTCAGTGTCACGTACAGCCATCTGTGACGGTTCCGTAGTGAGCTGTATCCACCCAAACATGCTCTCCCTCTCCCCAGCATCCAGACCAAGATTCTGCTGCCCACGTCACTCGCTCTCACAATCCAGTTTAGTAAAGTTTCTCCAGGGAGCTGACGACACTGATGCACGGGTCACAGCAGCTCTTCCCACTGTCGCCCACTCTCAGTGGTTTCTTGGTTTGCCCTCCCCCACACCATGTGGACGTCCTTGTTGGCAACCAGGGACCTGAGAGGGACTCTTGTCCCCACATAACCCTCCCCTTTGTGGACAGCTCTGAGGCTGGCAGCCAAAACTCAGACCTGCAGAAATCTGGCCTTGACCATGAAGGTGGGACCCAGCACTCTCTTTACTTCGTTGAGTTATTATTATTGTTTCTGCTTGAGGAAGATTGGCCCTGAGCTAACATCCGTGCTAATCCTCCTCAGTTTCGTATGTGAGTCACCACCACAGCATGGCGGCCAATGAGTGGTGCAGGTCTGTGCCCAGGAACTGAACCTGGGCCACTGAAGTGGAACGTGCTGAACTTAACCACTAGGCCACAGGGCCAGACCCTACTTTCTTTTTTTAAAAAAATTTTATTGAGGTCATATTGGTTTATAACTGTGTAATTTTAAATGTATACTGTTATGTATCAGGTTCTGTGTAGACTGCCTTGTGCTCACCACCGATAGTCTAGTTTTTATCTCTCACCATACATATGTGCCCCTTTATGCCTTTCACCCACACTGCAGCCTCTTCCCCTCTGGTAGTCACTAATCTGTTCCTTCTTATCCATGTGTTTGTTTACTCTCCACATATGGGTGAAATCATATGGTGTCTGTCTTATTTTGCTTAATACAATACCCTCAAGATCCATCCATATTGTTGCAAATGGGACGATTTTCTCCCTTTTTTATGGCTGAGTAGTATTCCGTTGTATATATATACCACATCTTCTTTATTCAGTCATCAGTCAGTGGGCACTTGGGTTGCTTCCACATCTTGGCTATTGTGAATGATGCTGCAATGAACATAGGGGTGCGTAGCTGTCTTTGAATTGCTGATTTCAGGTTCTTTGGATAAAGACCCAGTAGTGGGATAGCTGGGTCCTATAGCATTTCTATTTTTAACTTTTTGAGAAATCTCCATACTGTTTTTCATAGTGGCTGCACCAGTTTGCATTCCCACCAGCAGTGTATGAGGGTTCCTTTCTCTCCACATTGTCTCCAACACTTACCATTTCTCATCTTGTTAATTACAGGCATTCTGACAGGTGTGAGGTGATATCTCATTGTAGTTTTGACTTTCATTTCCCTAATAATTAGTGACATTGAACATCTTTTCATGTGCCTGTTGGCCATCTGTAAATCTTCTTTGGAAAAATGTCTGTTCAGATCCTCTGCCCATTTTTTGATCGGGGTTTTGTCTTTTGTTGGTGAGTTGTATGAGTTCTTTATATATTTTGGGAATTAACTCCTTGTCAGATATATGATTTGAAAATATTTTCTCCCAGTTGATGGGTTGTCTTTTCCTTTTGTTCATGATTTCCTTTGCCTTGCAGAAGCTTTTTAATCTCATGTAGTCCCATTTGTTTATTTTTTCTCTGGTTTCCCATGCCTAAGTAAACATAGTATTTGAAAAGATGCTGCTAAGACAAAGTCAAAGAATGTACTGCCTATATTTCCTTCTAGGAGTTTTATGGTTTCAGGTCTTACGTTCAAATCTTTGCTCCATTTGAGTTAATTTTTGTGTATGGCCAACACTCTCCTTTACTTTCATTCTAGCTCTTCTTCCTAGCAATAACCAGGGGTGGGCGTTAAAAAACAAAATTCAACTGCGTAAATTTTAAATGTCTTTTGACTTCATTCAACAATTCATGAATTGAGCAGCATCCAATCTAGCAGAGAGAAAGGAGCTCTGAGGAGCTTACAAAATGAAAGACTGTTCTGGCAGAAGGGAGCAGGAACAAGGAGGCTGCACTGGCACAGAAGCAGCTTGGCTGTGGCGAGGTGACTTCCCTTTAGGGACGGCGGGCATCTGTCGGGCGATCACCTCCTGGCCCTCACCAGGCGATTCCCAGTTGACTGTTTATGATCCTGTTTCTGGGAGAGCTGAAAGTGTGATTAAATTAAGTCTCAGTTCGTTGATGTGGTGCTTAGCCTAAGTGACTCCATTTGGGCCTATTGTCTTGTTTTTAACATTGGAGGCCTCACTTTTTCTTATTAGTTTGCATTTCTCTGTGTACAGTGGAACTGGATCCAGCCCTCAATCCCACTGGTAAGTTTTTCCCTTTAGTGACTAACTGACGGCAGCCAGCTGCTGTTCACCCAGGAGTCACAGCTTCCTCATCCATGTCCTTTCGTCCTTCCAGCCCACAGGTTTCCGTGAGCCAGGGCCTTTCTAGGGAATCCCACATTCCTTGACCTCAGTTGAGTGATGTTTTTTTCCAACACCAGCCAGTTCTCGGACACCAACCGGACATCCAACCGTTCGTTTCGACTCTGATACTAACTACCCAGATTGAGCACAGACCCCTCAGATCAAAGGCTCAGTCCCACGGGACTGTCCTTACTTCAGAGACCAGCCGCCAATGGGGTGCTCAGGCTACCCACACTTCTGCCCAGCTGACTACAAGTTTGGGGGTTACCACGACCACCTCCTCCTGGTTTGATAATTTGCTAGAATGATTCACAGAACTCTGGGAAGTCCTCTACCAGTGATGACAGCTTTACTAAAAAGAAAAAATTCAGGAATAGATAAATGGGAGGGATGCACAGGGCAAGGGATCAGGGATCGGCAGTCACAGAGCTTGGTTTCCCCCTTGGGCATGCCGCGCTTCCCGCTTCACCGTGTGGTCACCAACCCAGACGTTCTCCACCTCGTCACTGAAAAGTTTCAGAATTTAACCTCCAGCTCCAGTTCCCCAGTGTCAAGGAGTGGGGCACAAAATTCCCACCCTCTGTTCCCGTGTTTCACCTTTTGGGTGACTGGCCCTCATCCTGAAGCTACCAAGGGGACGCCATCCCAGATCACCTCGTTAGTGTATACTCAGGTGTGGTCAAAAGGGGCTCATTATGAATAACAGAACACACGCCCATTGCCCAAGAAATTCCAGGGGTTTTAGGAGCTCTGTGCCAGGAACTGGGCACAAAGACCAAGTGCATTTTTTATTATACCACAGGCCACCCCCTGGTTTTTGACCACTGATCCCTTTTGGCAAAGGGATCATAACCGTTCAGAGAGATGGCTCAGTACTGGAGCCCCACTGAGCCGCCACTCATTAGCCCAGTCCATCATCCTTAGCACAGGAAAACGTGTGCCCAGCTGAGGCCACTCGGTCTCACCGGCTTCCTCTCCCTCTTGTCGGGTTCCAAAAGCTGGAGTGGCCTCGGTCACGAACGGCTTCCTCTTTTCAGGCGTCTGGTGGAATGGAGCTAAGAGATCACTTCTTCTCTTGCCCTGAGCCTCTGCGAGTGTTCACCCAATATCAGACATCCCTCATTACGTTATCCATCTCATCATTCCTTTACTGTCATTTACTTTTCCTCCTTCTCTCTATTTTTGCCCAAACTCTCCCACCTGTGGAAAGACATCGGGCTCAGCCCTTGTGCTGGTCCAGATTGCAGGCAGCACAAGTGGTCTAGCCAGCGCCTCCCCCTCCGTCCAGCACCACTCCTGTAGGATAGGGCCGCATTCATACGGCACTAGGAGGCCACCTCGACCCCCAGGCAATACCATGGCATTCCCTGATGGTGCCCCGGCACCCCCTGCCCCATCAGGCCCGTAGGAATGCTGACCTTGAGGTGTAACAACAGACTTAACCATTTCTTGTTTCAGAATCATCCCTGTTGAAGGCACTTGTCATTGCAGACCTGGTCCTGCCACCAGAGCATCAGGTGGGAGAAAGAAGTTTGAGGTCATGTGGGGAAGAAGGAAAAATTATAGGTGTCATACCTGCGTCCTCTCCCTTTGGGAAGCGACCTACTGGAAAAATGGGGGATTTTTAGATTTTTTTTTTCACTGGAGACACGTCCTCAGCTCCCTCATGTTGGGTGTGAGCATGCGCTCGCGCACGCCTTTCTCTCCCCATTTCTGACAACCAACGTTTGCACGGCCTGTTCTCATTCTCTATCAGCTGTTACTCTGAGGAGGACCTCACTCTCTGCCCACTGTTGGACATCATAGCATATAAATGTGCTCCTTGGTCTGCAGAAATGTGACTCGGTGGTCCAAACTGTTGCAACGTCTTCTGTTCCGGTTCTTTTTGAGCTCTCTGAGCCTTTGCAGCTACCGCTGGGTGACCACAGCCGCATTCAGAGTCGCTGTCTATTCCAGGCAGGACCCACGCGTCGCCCCGAGGGCTGCTGGCCTCTGTCTCGCTTCCAGCTGTGATCAGGGCCTTCCCCCCGGGAATCCGTCACGGCCATTTTCAGTCTCTGTCTCTTTTGTTGGCTGACAGAACAGTTCTTGTTGGCATTTTGTGCCTCAGTGGGTGCAAAAGGACTATGTTGAAATTCAGCCTTGCTGCAGACCCCTGAGTCCGCTCATGTTCTGCACCCAGGAGGCCACCCTGAGTGAAGACCCTGGGGTGGCCACTCGCTGATTCCAATCACCTTCCAAAGCCGCAGGCGTTTCTTCAATGGCAGTGATAGGTCCTGTTCTAAAGCACCCCTCACGTTCCCCCAGTGATCCCCACAGGGCCATGCCCCAGGCGGGCATCCCTTAGTAGGCCAGGTCCTGCTGTCTTTCTGATCAAGTGGCCAGGCCATTGGCCACTACCCATGAGTCAGTAAAAACCCAGATATGGGGGCTCTTGTGATCGTTCAGTTCTTCTATCACTGCTGGAAAAGAGCATGCAATTCAGCCCACCGAGCTAATTTTTCACCTTTTTTGATCAGCTGGGCTTCCAAAGGGAAAAGTTGCCGCTTGACCTTGGCACTGCCATCCATAAACCAAGCAGGTCCTTGTCAGTCAAAGGGTTTTTATAGGGCACCCTCCAAGTGATGGGAGAATAAAATCTGGCAGTTCCTCCCATGGTTCCAGAGTCAGTTTCCGGGGGGAGAAGAGGCTCCCCGCCGGCAGGTCTCCTTGCAGTCCCCCGCTTGGTGGTCATGCACAAACCATTGCTATTGTTTTATGAGCCTTCTGACCACTGCCGTCACCAGCGGTGTTTCTCTAGCGTCATCCAGAACGTGACAGGCGTCGCAGGTTTCAAGGCTGTTTTATGTCCTTTAGTCATAGGGCAGCCTTACCTAACTGGAGGTCTAGGAACAGAGCCAGGAGACCCGTGGGTATTTCGAGGGAGAGGGCACTGCTGGGAGCCTCGAGACGAGCTTAGGAGCTGCTCCTCTCGGGTGACGGTGAGCCGCGTGCATCCTGAACCTGCATGCAGGCCACGTTTGCCGACCCGGGGGAGACCTTCTTGCACACGGCCAGGAAGAGCATGGCCTATGCCACTTGCTCGGGGAGGGGTTTCCAGTGAGGGAGATGTGACATTCAGTAAACTTGATCACTTTATCCACTTCCTATAGCTATTTTTCTATCCATTTTATTTGATATTTAAAACATAAAGCTGTTTTGTGATTGGAGTCTTGTTTTCTGTGTACAAGGGACGGCTGGAAGACATATCGTGATATTATGATTTGTAATAAGAAATATGTCTTTGATCTTCCACCAGTTTCTGGCAAGGGCTCATAAAACCCTTGGAATTTCCTGAGTCGTGAGAGGGGTAAGGGTGTCTTCTGCTGTGCTGGTGAGATGACTTTTGGAGCACTCCTAAGGACGCAGGCTGGTCACCAGGAGAACCAACCATATGATTAGAGGGTTGGAACTTTCAGCCCCACCCCTAGTCTCCTGGGAGGGGAGAGGGGCGGCAGAGTGAGTTCAGTCGCCAGTGGCCAGTGATTTAAATCAGTGATGCCCATGTAATGGAGCCTCTAAAAATCTGAAAGGAGGGGGTCTGGAGAGCTTCCCAGTTGGTGAACATGTGAAGGTGCTCGGAGGGTGGTGTACCCAGAGAGAGCACAGAAGCTCTGCGCCCCTTCCACATACCTTGCTCTGTGCATCTCTTCTATCTGACTGTTCCTGAATTATATCCTTTTACTATAAACCTGAAATCTAGTAAGTACACTGTTCTCCTGAGTCCTATGAGCCACTCTAACAAATTAATGGAACTCAAGGAGGGGGTCATGGGACTGATTTACAGCCAGTTGGTCAGAAGCACAGGTGACAGCCTGGACTTGCGATTGGCATCTGAAGAGAAGGGCAGTCTTTTAGGACTGAGCCCTTAACGTGTGGGATCTCACACTCTCCAGGGAGATAGCATCAGAATTGAGTTGAATGGTAGGACACCCAGCTGGTGTCTGAGAATTTCTTCGTGGTGGGAGGAGAAAACCTACATGTTGTAATTGGTTTCAGAATGAGATGTGTGTCATCTGATGTTCTTCTGAACAGCTGGTCCTGAGCCTCAGGTGTTGGGCTCACTGTGCAGCCTCTGTGCACCGGAGGAAGTTTGTGCTTAGAAAAGCTTTGTGTCAGAGGAGGATGAAGGAGTGGATAGTGTTCCGTGAACCAGCTGGCTGAACTCATCTTCTCTTCTTTCTCCCTTCAAACACCATTAGGCTGAGGATAAAGATGAAAAGGGTTATTCAAACAGGATGAAGGAAAATAAAACCAAACGATCATATAAATTGATGCAGAAAAAGCATTTGACAAAATTCAATACCCTTTCATGACAAAAATACTCAAAAACCAGACTGAGGGAAACTACCTCAATATCATAAAGGCCATACATGAAGAACCCACAGCTCACATCATACTCAATGGTGAAAGATTGAAAGCTTTTCCTCTTAAGATCAGGAACAAGACAAGGATGGCCGCTTCACCACTTCTATTAACCATAGTACTATGGAAATCTTAGCCAGGGCAATTAGGTAAGAAAAAGAAGTAAAAGGCATCCAAACTGGAATCAAGGAATTAAAATCATTTCTGTTCATAGATAACATGATGTTATACATAGAAAACCTAAAGGTTCCACCAAAAAACTGTTAGAAGTAATAAACAAATTCAGCAAATTTGCAAGATACAAATCAACACTCAAAATTTATTTGCAAGAAGGACCCACAACTAAAAATATACAACTATGTACCGGAGGGGTTTGGGGAGAAAAAGGAAAAATAATAATAAAAAAGAATTTAGTTGCATTTCTATACACTAATAATCAACAATCGAAAATGGAAATTAAGACTTTGGGGAGTGATGTCAGCAACATGGCGGTGTGAGCTCACCTGGGACTCTCTCCCCTCCAAATTACAACCAACAAGAGCAGCTGCTTTCCAACCAAAAAAAAAAAAAAATCCTAATAACAGAAATCGTCAGAGACCCACAGCAGCCAAACAACGGAGGGCGGAGAGGCTGGAGCTGCCCTCGGAACAGCTGGAATGGGGTAGGAGAGAACTTCACTCCCGCCCATAGAGACTGGGATCACTGCTGCGGGTGCGGGAAGCAGCAGGGGAGGGGCTGCACATCAGGGGATCGTCCAGGACTCCCACCTCCTGAGCAGCGGAAACCCTCTAATGGGGAGAGCTTTCGAGTGGGGGAACCCATCAAACCAGGGCCCCAGGAAACCAGAGAGCGAGAGCTGATCAGAATCCAGGTCTGCACCCCAGAGAATGTGCCCCTCCTCCCACAACCTGTGGTGCATGCTGCCATCTTGGCTGAAGGTGCAGGGCTCAGAATGCGCAGCTCTCAACCCCCATCTAGTGGTGACAGGCTGTAACTGCAACCGAATAATAGCATCATGCGCAAAAACCACTCCTCTACCATCCAGCGATTTGTAAAAGCTCCAGTCCAAAAGGAAAGCAATAAAAATACAGAAGTATGTCCTGAGGACTTGGAAATAGGTAAACTAAGTGAAAATGAGTTCAGAGTAGCTATCCTCAAAATACTCAATGAGGTAAAGGGAAATATGGAGAAACAACTGAACGAGTTCTGGAGTTACTTCACAAAAGAGATTGAAACTATAAAGAAGAATCAATCAGAAATACTAGAGATGAAAAATACAATGGATCAGATAAAACAATACGGATTCCCTTATTGCACATGTAGACACCATAGAGGAGCAATTAGCATAATCGAAGATAGACAGGCTGAATGGCTCCAGACAGAGGAAGAAAGAGAACTAAGAATTAAGAAAACTGAAGAAAATCTCCGAGAAATAGCTGACTCAATGAGAAAATGCAACTTAAGACTCATCGGAATTCCTGAGGGCGTGGAAAAGTAAAATGGAGCAGAAAGTGTGCTCAAAGAAATAATAGAAGAGAACTTCCCAAATCATGGGATTGAGAGAGAAATGTGTGTGGAGGAAGCTTTCAGATCTCCTACATTTGTCAATGTAAAAAGACCTACTACAAGGCATATAGTAGTAAAAATGGCAAAAATGAATGACAAAAAAAGAATACTCAGGGCAGCAAGGCAGAAGAAAATAACCTACAAAGGAGCCCCTATCATACTTTCAGTGGATTTCTCTACGGAAACCTTACAAGCTAGGAGAGAGTGGAGTGACATCTTCAAAACGTTGAAGGATAAAAATCTTCAGCCAAGAGTACTCTATTCAGCAAAAATATCCTTCAGATATGAGGGAGAAATTAAATCTTTTCCAGACAAACCAAAGCTAAGGGACTTCGTAGTCACACGACCTCCACTACAAGAAATCCTCAAGAAGGCTCTCATACCTGAAAAAAGAGAAAAAGGGAGAAAGGAGTCACAAAACACAGAGTAGGGAGACAAATAGAATCTGAATAGGATAGCAAATATTCAACTATAGCATTATGATAAAGGGAAGGAAATCACAAAGGAAAGACAATCTTAGCACTCTAACCACAAACTCACAACACAAGTTGGAATAAGAGATGAAAATAATAATTTAGGAGGGGAGGAGGAAAGGGACTGAAACAGTCTAGGCTAAGGAAGTAAGAGACCACCAGAAAATGGACTATGTTATAACGAGATTCTGAATACAAACTTCAAGGTAGCCACTAAACTAAAAAACAGAACAGAGACACAAAACATAAATAAGGAAAAATGTAAGAAACCCAGCGTAAGAAATTTCAGAAGTCAATGGGTAGGCTAAAACACACAGGACGAGAAACAAGGGAAACACAGGAAAACTGGAAAATGAGCAACAGAATGAGAGCATTAAGCCCACATGCATCAACACTCACCCTCAAGGTAAACGGATTGAACTCTCCAATAAAAAGACACAGAGTGGCAAAATGGATTAAAGAACAAGATCCAACAATTTGTTGCCTCCAGGAAACACACCTCAGCTCCAAGGACAAACACAGGCTCAGAGTGAAGGGGTGGAAGACAATACTCCAAGCTAATAGCAAACAAAAGAAAGCAGGTGTCGCAATACTTATATCAGACAAAACAGACTTCGAGATAAGGCAGGTAAAGAGAGACATAGAGGGCCAATATATAATGATCAAAGGAACACTTCATCAAGAAGAAATAATGCTTATAAATATCTATGCATCCAACACAGGAGCACCAAAGTTCATAAAGCAACTATTAACAAACCTAAAAGAAGATATCAAAAATAACACAATAATAGTAGGGGACCTCAACACCCCACTCACATCAATGGACAGATCATCCAGACAGAAAATCCACAAAGAAACACTGGAGCTAAATGAAAAGCTAAAACAGTTGGACTTAATAGACATATATAGAACACTCCATCCCAAAACAGCAGAATACACGTTCTTCTCAAGCATGCATGGAACATTCTCAAGGATAGACCATATGTTGGGAAACAAGGCAAGCCTCTATAAATTTAAAAAAATTAAAATAATAACAAGCATCTTCTCCAATCATACTGCTACAAAGCTAGAAATTAATTACAAGAAAAAAGCTGAGGAAGGCACAAGGATGTGGAGACTAAACAACATGCTATTGAGCAAGCAATGGATCATTGAAGAAATTAAAGAAGAAATCAAAAAATACCTTGAGACAAACGAAAATGATAACATGCCATACCAACTCATATGGGATGCAGCAGAAGCTGTATTAAGAGGAAAATTCATCGCAATACAGGCACATCTTAACAAACAAGAAAAATCCCAAATCAGCAATCTTAAACTACACCTAAGTGAATTAGAGAAAGAAGAACAAACAAAGCCCAAAGTCAGCAGAAGGAGAGAAATAATAAAAATCAGAGCAGAAATAAAAGCTATTGAAACACAAAAGGCAGTAGAAAGGATCCATGAAACAAAGAGCTGGTTCTTTGAGAAGATAAATAAAATGGACAAACCCCTAGCCAGACTTACAAAGAAAAAAAGAGAGAAAGCTCAAATAAACAAAATCAGAAATGAAAGAGGAGAAATAACAACAGACTCTGCAGAAATACAGCGGATTATAAGAGAATACTATGAAAAACTATATGCCAGCAAAAGGGATAACCTAGAGGAAATGGATAAATTCTTGGACTCCTACAATCTCCCAAAGCTCAATCAAGAAGCAGCAGACAATTTGAACAGACCAATCACATGGAAAGAGATTGACACAGCAATCAAAAGCATCCGAAAGAATAAAACCCCAGGACCAGATGGCTTTCCTGGGGAATTCTACCAAACTTTCAGAGAGGATTTAATACTTATCCTTTTCAAGTTATTCCAAAAAATTAGGGAGAATGGAACACTTCCTAACACATTCTACGAGGCCAACATCACGCTGATACCAAAGCCTGACAAGGACACCACGAAAAAAGAGAACTACAGGCCAATATCACTGATGAACATAGATGCAAAAATTCTCAACAAAATTTTGGCAACCCGAATTCAGCAACTCATCAAAAGGATCATACCTCATGATCAAGTGGGATTCATACCAGGGACACAGGGATGGTTCAACACCTGCAAATCAATCAACATGATAAACCACATCAACCAACTGAGGAATAAAAACCACATGATCATCTCAATAGATGCAGAGAAAGCATTTGACAAGATCCAACAGCCATTTATGATAAAAACTCTGAACAAAATGGGCATAGAAGGGAACTACCTCAACATAATAAAGGCCGTATATGACAAACCCACAGCCAACATCATTCTCAATGGGCAAAAACTGAGCACCATCGCCCTGAGAACAGGAACGAGACAAGGATGCCTTCTATCACCACTCTTATTTAACATAGTACTGGAGGTTTTGGCCAGAGCAATTAGGCAAGAAAAAGGAATAAAAGAAACCCAAATAGGGAGGGAAGAAGTGAAACTCTCGCTGTTTGCAGACGACATGATCTTATATATAAAAAACCCCAAAGAATCCATTGGAAAACTTTTACAAGTAATCTACAACTGCAGCAAAGTTGCAGGGTATAAAATCAATTTACATAAATCAGTACCATTTCTATACTCTAATAATGAACTAACAGAAAAAGAACTCAAGAACACAATACCATTCACAATCGCAACAAAAAGAATAAAATACCTTGGGGTGAATTTAACTAAGGAAGTGAAAGACCTATACAATGAAAATTACAAGGCTTTTCTGCAACAAATGGATGAGGACATAAAGAGATGGAAAGACATTCCATGTACACGGATTGGACGAATAAACATAGTTAAAATGTCCATTCTACCTAAAGCAATCTACAGATTCAACGCCATCTCAATCAGAATCCCAATGACATTCTTTATAGAAATAGAACAAAGAATCCTAAAATTGATATGGGGCATCAAAAGACCCAGAATTGCTAAAGCAATCCTGAGAAAAAAGAACACAGCTGGAGGCATCACAATCCCTGACTTCAAAACATGCTACAAAGCTACAATAATCAAAACAGCATGGGACTGGTACAAAAACAGCTGCACAGATCAATGGAACAGAATTGAAAGCCCAGAAATAAAACCACACATCTATGGACAGCTAATCTTCGACAAAGGAGCTGAGGGCCTACAATGGAGGAAAGAATGTCTTTTCAACAAATGGTGCTGGGAAAACTGGAGAGCCACATGTAAAAGAATGAAAATTGACCATTCTTTTTCACCATTCACCAAAATAAACCCAAAATGGATCAAAGACCTAAAGGTGAGACCTGAAACCATAAGGCTTGTAGAAGAAAATTAGGCAGTACACTCTTTGACATCAGTATTAAAACGATCTTTTCAGACACTATGTCTTCTCAGACAAGGGAAACAATAGAAAGAATAAACAAATGGGACTTCATCAGACTAAAGAGCTTCTTCAAGGCAAAGGAAAACAGGATTGAAACAAAAAAACAATCCACTAACTGGGAAAAAATATTTGCAAGTCATACATCTGACAAAGGCTTAATATCCATAATATATAAAGAACTCACACAACTCAACAACAAAAAATCAAACAACCCGATCAAAAAATGGGCAGGAGACATGAACAGACATTTCTCCAAAGAAGATATACGGATGGCCAATAGGCACATGAAAAGATGCTCATCATCGCTGTGCATCAGGGAAATGCAAATCAAAACTACACTAAGATATCACCTTACACCCCTTAGAATGACAAAAATAACTAACACAAATAGTAACAAATGTTGGAGAGGTTGTGGAGAAAAAGGAACCCTCATACACTGCTGGTGGGAATGCAAACTGGTGCAGCCACTATGGAAAACAGTATGGAGATTCCTCAAAAAATTAAAAATAGAACTACCATATGACCCAGCCATCCCACTACTGGGTATCTATCCAAAGAACCTGAAATCAGCAATTCCAAAGGTCCCATGCACCTCTGTGTTCACTGCAGCATTATTTACAATAGCCAGGACATGGAAGCAACCTAAGTGCCCATCAACAGATGATTGGATAAAGAAGATCTGGTATATATATACAATGGAATACTACTCAGCTGTAAGAAAGAACAAAATCTTCCCATTTGCAACAATATGGCTGGACCTTGAGGAAATTATGTTAAGTGAAATAAGCCAGATAGAGAAGGACGATCCGTGTATGACTCCACTCATATGAGGAATTAGACATGTGGACAAAGAACAGATTAGTGGCTACCAGGGGAAAGGGGGGGTGGGGGGTGGGCACAAAGGGTGAAGGGGTGCACCTACAACACGACTGACAGACAATAATGTACAACTGAAATTTCACAAGATTGTAACCTATCAATAACTCAATAAAAAAAATAATAATAAAAGAAAGAGAAAAAGAGGGGGTGAGAAGAAAGATAGAAAGGAAGGAAGGAGGGAAGGAAAGAAGGAGGAAGGAGGGAAGGAGGGAAGGAGGAAGGAGGGAAGGAGGAAGGAGGGAACGCAGCTCACTCTCCCCGGTCTTTCCCTCTCTCCCCTGTGCTTGACCGTCTTCCTCTCCTGCCCCTCATCAAAGGTCAGCTGGACAGCAGTGAGGCGGGGAGGTCTGACCTGGTCTACACTGCCCAATAGTTACGTGGATTCCAAAATCTCATCTGAGCAAGGAGCCCCTGCCCTACCCTCCTTCTGAGCCCTCAATCCCCTGATCCCCACTTGGCCAATTCGCTGTCTATCTGTTTTCTTTTAGACGTGACACTAAAAGCACAGTAACAAAAGAAAAATAGATTAATTGGACTCTATCAAAATTTAAAACCTTTGTGCATCAAAAGGCTATCAAGAAAGTGAAAAGAAAACCTACAGAATGGGAGAAAATATTTGCAAACCACACAGCTGATAAGGGATTAATGTCCAGAGTATATAAAGAGCTCTTACAACTCAACAGGAAAAAGACAACCCAGTTTAAAAATGGGCGAATTGGAGCTGGCCCCGTGGCCGAGTGGTTGAGTTCACACTCTCCACTTTGGTGGCCCAAGGTTTCACTGGTTCGGATCCTGGGCACAAACATGGTACCGCTCATCAGGCCATGCTGGGGTGGCGTCCCACATGGCAGAACTAGAAGGACCTGCAACTAGAATATACAACTATGTACTGGGGGGCTTTGGGGAGAAGAAGAAGAAAAAAGATTGGCAACAGATGTTAGCTTTAAAAAAGTTAATCTTAAAAAAAAAAATGGGCAAAAGAGTTGAATAGACATCTCTTTAAAGAAGATATTCAGATGGCCAACAAGCACATGAGAAGTTGCTCGGCGTCAATGGCCATCAGGGAAATGCGAGTCAAAGCCACCTCGAGAAACCACTTGACACCTGCCAGGACAGCTCCTATCAGAAAACAGGAACCAGCAAGTGTCGGGGAGGATGCGGAGGAATTGGACCCTCCCGCACTGCGGGTGGGGATGTGAAACGTGCAGCTGCTGTGGGAAAGGGCCTGACGGCTCCTCACAAAGCTAAACAGAATGACCCTGTGACCCGGCAGTTCCCTCCCAGGGATGGACCTGGAGAGTTGAAAACAGGGATTCACACAGGGACTTGCACAGTGTGGTCACAGCAGCACTGTCCACAGTTGCCAAAAGGTGGAAACGACCCACATGTCCATCAACAGATGAAGGACAAACAAAATGTGGTCCATCCACACAATGGACTATTACTCAGCCATGAAAAGGAATGAAGCCCTGACACGTGCTACAACATGGGTGAACCTCAAAAACCTCATGCTGAGTGAGGGAGGCCAGCCACAAAAAACCACATAGTGTGCGATCCATTTATATGAAAAGTCCAGAACGGGCAAATCCATAGAGGCAGCAAGTGGATTAGTGGGTGCCAGGGGCTGCAGAGGCGCAATGGGGAGTGACTGCACGGGGACGGGGTTTCCTTTTGGGGTGATGGAATGTTCTAAAATGGACTATGGTGATGGCTGCACAACTCTGAATATATTAAAAACCATTGAATTGGACACTTTGAATGGGTGAATTTTGTGGTACGTGAATTTAACTCCATGAAGCTGTTTTTCAAGACAAAGCAGCACCCCGCACGGCTCTTCAGCAGGAGCATGGCTAGCAGGGAAGCATTGAAGAGGCTTTGGAAGCTTGGATGTGGCAAGTCCACTGCGGCTCTGTGTCCTTGTGCCTGGAGCAGCTCCTCTGGGGCCTCAGGCCCCCAGTGCCAAGGCTTTTCTCCACGGCGTTGTTTCAGGAGCGACAGGCTCAGCTGGTTCAGGGAGAAATACGCTGAGATGTTTGGTGTCATATGAGCCTGGACAGGCCCAGGGGACACTGCTGGTCACCACAGACCAGCACAGCCCTGTAGACATGAGACCACTCGGAAGTGGAAACCTCAAGGAGGCGCTGGGACTCCCTCTCTGCGCGGGGCCTGTGTGGGGCAGGGGTGTGAGACCTCCACACACAGAACCCGGTCACCTCCTGCCACCCCACCACGGAGCACGCTGCCCCTGGGCCTTTGCAACAGCGATGGATCTCGGGGGTCACATTGGAAATCTGACTGCTGGTGACTTTCAAGAGTCAAGGAGGAATAAGGAGTGACTGCTAATGGGTACGGATTTCCTTTTGGGGGTGATAAAATGTTCCAGAACTAGACAGAAGTGATAGTTGCACAACATCTTGAATATACTAAATGCCACTGAATCGTCTGCTTTAAAATGGCTAATTGTACGGTATTGTTACTGAAAGTTCAGTCAGACCTGGGTCCGACCGGGGGTGAAGTCCAGCCAGCTAAGGTCTGGCCCCCGAGTCCTCCTCCAGCCCTCCGCTTCCCCAGGCGGGGCTGGTGGGGAGCACGACGCAGGAGCATCCGATCCAAGCCGAGGGGTCTCAGTGGGGACCGCCCACATGTCC
Organism: Equus quagga; assembly: GCF_021613505.1. Taxonomy (NCBI): domain Eukaryota; kingdom Metazoa; phylum Chordata; class Mammalia; order Perissodactyla; family Equidae; genus Equus; species Equus quagga. The sequence continues at coordinate 65,824,309 of NC_060275.1, read as the reverse complement.
CATCTGGGGTGCCAATTTGTTACCGAAAGTTCAGTCTCTGACCCCGACGCCAATCCAAATAACGAGAACAGTGCTGAGTGAAAAAGGAAAACCTGACTTTGCCAGGCAGAGGGAGCCAAACAAGGGCCAGTGCCTCCAAAATTGCTAGCTCCCCGTTGAGAGACGGGTAGGTTTTTATTTGGGGTTTTAGGTAGGGGCAGGGGCCGGGCCTTCTTGGTCAGCATTTTCCCATCAGCCTGTGTCTGGGGCTGCTTCCAGCGGAGGAGACAAAGGGTTTCTCAGATGAGTGTCCTTGGCTGTTTCTCTCCACAGTGGAAGGTGGACTCTGACATCAGGAAGCCGAGAAGTGGGGCCCGGGCAGCTTCAGTTTCTTGCTTTTCTCTGGACATTAGTTTCTCTGTAAAAGAACTTCAAGGTCCTGAGATCAGCCACAACTTTAGCGAGCCCAGTGTGAGGCCATCTGGACTTTAAAAATGTGTAACTTCTATTTGGTTGTAAAGCTCAGGGAGTCAGAGGCTCAAGACACAAACATTCACATGTGGGTGTATCCAAAGACCCAGGGACCTGGGAATGTGTGCTTTTGGTTTTAACCCATACATGCCAGGGTCACCGCAGGGGAACCAATATCAGGGCTGATATTAATTAAGAGCCAGTAACAGTGTGTGAATCTCACCTCAATAAAAGGAAAAGAAAGAAGGAAGGAAGGGAGAGAGGGAGGGACGAAGGAAGGGAGGGAAAACGCATCTTGCTCCTGAGGAGCCTGGAAGACCCAGACTGACCAGGATCTCAGAGGCTCCAATGCACAGGGCAACACCGTCCGAGGAGCAAGTGAATTTGGGAGCCAGGTGTAATTTCAAATTCCGACTCTTGCATTCACCAGCTTTGTGACCTGCAGGAAGTTGCTTAACTTCTCTGGTCCTTTTGCTTGCCTCTGCTATAAAGTGGAGATTGCAAGATTTTCTTGCAGATCAATTTGGGGACTAAAACTCACCGGGCAAGTGCCTGGCATAGAGAAAGCAGTCGATAGAAAGGAATTATGTTCATCCAATGGAACACCACCATGAAGGAATCAAAAGGAAAGCATTACTGATATGTGCAACAACGTGGATCTCAAAATAATGATGCTGAGCAAAAGAAGCCAAACAAAAAAGAGTACATGCTGTGGAGTTCCACTTATAGAAAATGCAGACGAGTCTAGAGCAGCCCGAAGCTGGTCAGCCGCTGCTTGAGAAAGAGGGGGAGAGGCAGACAGGAGGGATTAGAAATGGTCCTGCTATTGTTCTTGTCATTGTGATATAAAAAGAAATCTATATTTAGCCTTCGTCCCAGTTTCCGGCACAGAGCTCCTAAAACCCCCGTCATTTCTTGAGTGATAAGAGGCGCAGGAGCATCTTTTGTCATAATATTTGGGTCCCTGCGTCTTTTGCCATTCATGACAAGCCCCTTTCAGCCGCACCTGAGTTTCTGTTAATGGGGTGACTTTGGAAGGAAGGATGGGGCTAGCTGCCAGGGGAGCCAACCATGTGATTATGGGAACTTTCAGCCCCATCCCCTTGACCTCCGAGGATGACAGGTGGGCTGGAGACTAATACTCAGTCACCGATGGCCAATGATTTAATCAGGCGTGCCTGTGTCATGAAGCCTCCATATAAACCCAATAGGACAGGGTTCAGGGAGCTTCAGGTTGGCGAGCGTGTGGAGGTGCTGGGAGGGTGGCGCGTCCAGAGAGGGCACGGAAGCGCCACACCTCCTCCCACATCCCTCACCCTATGCGTCTCCTCTATCTGACTGTTGCTGAGTTAAATCCTTTATCATGAACTGGTGACAGTACATAAAGCACTTTCCTGAGTTCTGTGTGCTGCTCTAGCAAATTACAGAATCCAAGGCGGGGGTCGTAGGACCCCCTGATTTATAGCCAATCTGTCAGCAGTACTGGAGGCCTGGACTTGCAACTGGCGTCTCAAGTGGGGGCCGTCTTGTGGGACCGAGCCCTTTCCCTGTGGGGTTTGTGCCGACTCCAGGTCGATGGTGTCAGAATTGCTGTGTGGAAAATCCACCCACTTCGTGTCAGAAGTACGAGTAAAGTACAGGAAACAGAAGTTTTCTTTTAGGCTGTGAGGAACTTTTAGGGGTGTTGGCTGTGCTCACTCTCTCAATCGTGGTGATGGTTTCATGCACGGGGACATAGCAAAACTTCGCTAACCGAATATAACTATGTGCACTCTCTTGGATGTCGGCTATACCTCAATTAATCTGTTTATAGAAACAGAAACATAAGTTTCTTTAAAATTCAAAGGATGTGGCAGGAGAACAAGACGCAGAGCGGCACTTTTTGAGGAGGGGAGGCCTCTGCACACAGGCACGGGCCTGGACGGGCCCTCGGAGTCGGCCCGCTCTGGCGCCAGAAGCCCACGGTCCCTGGATGCCACTCTGAGCACAGCAGTGTCACACAACATCCTGTAGACAGGCAGGAGCTCGTGGCCTGCGCCAAACAGCACGGGGACTGAAAAGGGCTGAGTCCAGCTGCTGTGGGCCCTTTTAGGGTGGGGGACCCGGAGGTCAAGCCAGGCTCCCCCCCTTGCCCCACGGGCCCTGCCCTGTGCACTGGGGCTGGGACTGCACACAGGTCCTCGTGAGGACAGTGACGGGCGGCCGGTCCCTGAGCCAGGTGCGGCCAACCCGGCAGCTCCCAGGTCAGCCCTGGGCCCCTGGAGCCGGTCAGGGTGGCCTTGGGGGCCTGCAGCTGCCCCAGCTGCACTTCTGAGAACATGTACCAGCCTCACGACTCCAGACCTGATGGCAGAAATGTCTGGTGGGATGGCCCCAGAATCCATTTCCTGAGACTCCAATTTCCAGGTTTCCACCTCAAGGGCAAAAGCTGCATCCTCCACGATTTTCAGGCTCCAGCCCATCTCCCATGGGGCCCCATGGAAGCCCCACCATCGCTGAGGCAGACCCCAGACTCCCTTTGCAGGCCACCCTGAGGAGGCTTCTCAGAGATCTGCCCTCTGCACCCATGCAGCTCGTTCTCATCCGCCAGGGGCTGGTCCTCGTGGCACCCACTCGTCTGCTTCCTGTCCCTGTGGATGTGCCTGTCTGGACATTTCCTATGCATGGGACCGACCGTGCACTACGTGACGTTTGGGACTGGCTTCCTTTCTTCAGCGTGAGGATTCTGAGGTTTGTTCCTGAGGCACTCTTCACAGCTTATCAGACTTCGTGGAGAAAACCAGCCATGGTTCTGCTGGGGACTGGAAAGGGCCCCAAGTCCCTGACGTGAAAAAGACTAACAACAGTGACGGCATCCATAATAATAATGCTGGCCTGTATGAAGTGAACACTGGGTATGCACCGTGTCATTTTTTTTCTCATTACTACCTTGAGCAAGGATGACTATTGTCCCGAGTCCTCAGACAAGGAGGCTGTGTCCCAGAGGCACTGAGTGACACCCAGTGACAGAGCTAGGATCTCACCGTTCCTCCTCCCCTGCCCTCCAGCCACGCTCCACCTTCTTCCCTGCTTCTGCTCTCTCGGCCTAGAAGGCTTTTCCAGCAGCCTTTGCGCGGCCAGTTCCTTCCTGGTAGCGGGGACAGCTGGCAGCACCCCTGCACCTGCGGGGGTTCCCTGGGGTGGCAGCCTTGGGGTTGGGTACCAGGCAAAGAACGTGGCCCCAACCTAAATGGTCTCACCGAAAATAAATAAATAAATAAATTAGGAGCTGTTTTTCAGTCGGATGTACTAATCTGAGAGCATTTCAAAATTTTAAAAAAATCTTCTATTGGTATTAGTGCAGGACTAACTTTTGCTTTTCATATCGCAATTTACGTCCTCGCTGATCGTTTACTCTACCAGAATAGTATAACTCAGTTCCCACTTCACATCTACAGTGCTTCCATGCAGAATCAGCTCTCCAGGAAAAAAATTTTTTATCTACTGTTAATAATCTACAAATGATCCATTCTACAATATTGTGATTATTTAATTTGCCATGATGAACATTTCGTCAATAATTTAGTGCTGTTAAAATTGAGAAGAAAAAATTGTCCCTCTCCAAAATTACCTCCAAGTCCTAACCCTCCCCGGACCCTATGACTGTGACCCTCTTTGGAAATAGGGTCTTTATTTTCCAGGCTCACGTCTCACCGGGAGGCCTCGCTGCCACATGAGAGGCAGGGTGCCGCAAGACGCGAACACACTGCACGGGGGTGAAGAGGATCACAGGAAATGGCTCAGCACGAAGCCCAAGGCGCACCCCAGACAGCTTCTCCCCAGCGTGCCTTCCCTCCAGCCGTCAGATCACAGGCACTTACGAAGGGCAGCACTCAACGGTTTGTCTCTCCAGGCGAGGGCCACCATGTCATTTCACAAGTCATTTTGTGTAAAATGTCTTCAGAACTCTTTTTAAGAAATGTCTTATTCTGCTTCGTAATTGCAGAATAATTGCAAAGTGCTTCTGCTCAGCCACTGCCGGGTCCCCCTAGGAACTCCACATATCTGCCCCCGACCCTGTTGATCCCTGATGCCAAATCGGTGCACTTTGATCCCAAGGGCCTTATGTCCCCGAGCCTCTTGAGGCAGTGTGGGAGCTGCTGTGTGACTGCGCGAACTGCTGGCCCACACCCGGGTCAGCTCTGGACCCAGAGGCCAAATGCTTCTGGCTCTCTGGGGCAAAGTGTGGTGCCTGCAGGAAAATATTTGGTTTGTAAGTTGAGCTAACCCACTGCAGAAGTGATTGAAGAGACAGCAGAATGGAAACCCATGTGGTCACGATGCTGGCAATGCTCCCCACTCGGCTTCTCTAGGCCGCTTGGTGGGTGTGGTCCTGGGGGCTCTGCAGAGAGCTGATGGACGCGAACTGCTTTCTGAAATCAAACATCCGCTGAGTGAGCTCTTTGGGAAGGGGTCCAGGCTGAGGCCGTGGAGGGAGCGGAGCGTGGGGTGGGGGGTGGATAATCTCCAGGGCCCTTTTCACCAGGAAAACACATGAGTCATCTTTAATCAATCAAACAGAGGGAAAGAGACCAAATGCAGTTAATGAACACTCGCACCCCACGCTGAGATGAAACACTTTCAGAAGTTGGATGGGGCAACAGAGGAAGCTTGGAGACAACTTAAATGCCCATCAGGAGGGAGAATGGCAAAGCAGATGAGGTTCCACCGCACGACGACATGCCAGGCATCGAATAAAAAGAACCAAGGAGAGCTATCTATGCTGACGTGGGAAGACATGATAGGCCATGTATAAAAGAATGGGCTGCACAACGAGCTGTTTCCTACTGTTGCCGTAACAAGTTACGCCAGCCTGGTGGCTTAAAACAACTTGCACGTATCCTCTTACAGTTCTGGAGGCCAGAAGTCTGAAGTCAGTGTCACCCGGCTAACGTCAAGATGTCGGCTGGACTGGCTCCTTCTGGAGGCTCCAGGGTCTCTTCTGTCCTCGCCTGTCCCAGCACCTGAGGCTGCCCGAGTTCCTGGCACGTGACTCCGTCCTGCGTCACTCACTCTCCTGCTTCTGTAGCCATATCTCCTATTTCTGTGTGAAACTGCCCTCAGCTTCCCTCTCATATGGACACTCGTGATTACATTTAGGACCTACCTGCAAATCCAGGATGATCTCCCCATCATCTCAAGATCCTTAACGTAATTCCACCTGCAAAGTCTCTGTTGCTGCCTCTAGCTTTGAAGAGTTTCCAGAATGCGACCGTTTCTCCTCACCTCCGTTGCCCTGGCCAGGTGATCCCCACCGTGGTCTGCCTGAATGACACAGCCCCCACAGGCGTCCCGCCCCTGTCGCAGCCAGCAAAAGGTAGAGCCCTCACTCCTCTGCTCCAAACCCCCGAAGGCTCCTGTCTGACTCAGACACTCTTACCTCAGGGTCTTTGCACTGGCTGTTCCCTCTGCCCAGAACACACTTCCTCTGGAGACCCTCATGGCAAACCTCCTCACACCTTCACAGTCAGACGGACAGTCGCTGCCCTCACAGCTTGATCTGCTCACCCTCCTAGCCTTCTCAGTTCTCTTCCTTCTTCATAGTATTTATTACTTTCTAATATACCATGTAGCTTGTTCATTTTTTCTCATGCATCGTCTTGCTCCTCTTGCTGTAGGGTAAACCGCACCAGGGAGGGGCCTTCAGACCATCTTTCTCTACACATGGGAGGGCATCAATGAATTCCTTTTGGTTGGGTGAGTGACAGCTGTGTGCGTGTGTACATGTGTGTATACATGCACGCATGTGTGAAGATACACACATGTGGGGAAGGATCCACACCAAACTGTTGGAGAAAAATTAGGGATCTCACATCCTTTTTGCAACAAGCATGTTTTCTGTTCTAATACAAATTAAGAAGCAGGACTGTTTCCCAAAGGCATAAGACATTTTACAAGGGCCTGGAACCAAGAGAAGGTGTATATAGAGAGGGCTGTGGGGCCGGCCCCGTGGCCCAGTGGTTAAGTTCACGCGCTCCGCTGCGGTGGCCCAGGGTTTCATGGGTTCGGATCCTGGGCGAAGACATGGCACCGCTCATCAGGCCATGTTGAGGTGGCATCCCACATGCCACAACTAGAAGGACCTGCAACTACCATATACAACTATGTACCGGAGGGAATCTGGGGAGATAAAGCAGGAAAAAAAAAAAAAAAAGATTGGCAATAGTTGTTAGCTCAGGTGCCAATCTTTGAAAAAAAAAACAAGGAGAAGAGATGCTTAATCTGGATATACATTTTAGTCAGAAAAAGACAGGATTTCTGGGAACGTGAGAAATGAACAAACCAGCCATGGGCTCTGCATAATCTGTTTTGGTGTTCAAGTTCACGCGGGGCTGGAGCTGTGCGTTAAAGCACACTGACCAACCAAACGGGCAGAGCTCAGTGTGGGAGCCAGAGGAATGGGCGTTTCTTGAGCCCCCTCCCTTGTCAGGGGTTGCCCTGGGCTGGGGGTGCCATCTAAAGTCAGGGTCGCACCTCGAGGGGGCGGGAACAGTCAGCCATGTTAGGTGCACTCAGCTTTTACCAGCTCTGTGCTGTCCTGGGGCTGCCGTCACAAAGCACCACAAAGTGGGGGGCATAGAACAATAGGAATTTCTTCTCTACGGTTCTGGAGGCCGGAAGTCCGAGATCCAGGTGTGGGCGGGACGCTGCTCCCTCTGAAGGCTCTATGGGAGGGTCCTTCCTTGCTTCTTCCAGCTTCTGGGGGCTCCAGGCATTCCTTGGCTTGTGGCCGCATCACCTCACTCTCTGCCTCCATCTTCATACGACCTCTTTCTTCATCTCTTTCTTCCACGTCTTCCTTCTATGCATGTCTCTGTGTCCAAATTCTCCTCCCCCTCCCTTTTTTTGTGCTGAGGGAGATTAGCCCTGAGCTAACATCTGTGCCGTTCTTCCTCTACTTTATATGTGGGTCGCCAACACATCGTGGCTGATGAGTGGTGTAGGTCCACCCTGAGGACCTGAACCTCGAACCCAGGCCTCCAAAGTGGAAAATGCCGAACTTAACCACTATGCCATGGGGCCAGCCCCCAAATATCCTCTTTTTATAAGGATACTGGTCGTATTGGATTAGGGCCTCCTGTATTGACCTCATCTTAACCTGGTTAAATCTGCAAAGACCCCATTTCCAAACAAGGCCATGCTGTGACATCCTGGGGTTAGAGCTCCTGCAGAGCGTCCAGCAGAATGTCTTTCTCGGGGCACACAACTCAACCCACCACAGATGCTGTGTCCTCCTGGAAGAGCAGCAAGAGACGACATACATCTGTCTGTCTGTCAGGGCTGCCACATGGACTCCCGTCCTGCACGGGAAGCCAGGAGACGCTCGCCTCTCTCTGCCTCCCACAGCCCCAGCCAGGGGAGCTAACCTGCTGGACTCAGCAGGCGCACAGGCTTCTGTCCTGAAGAAGCCTCTGCCCCGACCCTGCCTGCCACACGCCCTCCGACGGGCGACGAGGGGAGGGAACACTGCCCTGCCCAGGAGGCTTATTTTACTAAAACGTTAACAGTGAGAAGAAAACTAAGGAACCTTCCACAGCTGGGAACACGAACCTTCCACCCAGCCCAGGGAGGAGGAAAGACAACGGCGAGGGAAGCGGAGCGGGCACAGCCTGGCGCCTTGTGGCCAGAGGATTGGCTGGCGGCTGCCGCAAGCTGAAGCTGGCTCCACCTGGGTCGGCGGCCGGGCGCAGGCCTGAGCGCTGGCTCCACAGCGGCCGTGCTCACTGCTCCACAAACGCTCTTAACTCTTCAAGGTCGGCAGTTCACTGAACTAATCCTTGGGACATCGAGGGTCTCTGTGACCGCCGAGGGGTCTTCCGGAAGCCCCTGGAGCCCAATCAGTTCCAATTAGCCAAAAGGGCAGGACTGTGGGCTGAGGATGCAGCAGGGGGAAGGGCTTCTCCGAGGGCAAGGAGGCCCGCCCCAGGGGAAACAGGCCGCAGGCACCGGTCGCACGGCAGGAGGACGGGAGGGAACCCAGGCCTCGTGGTCAGTGGGGGCTGGCGGGCCATGGGCTCGAGTGACACCACCCTTTTCAGCTAATTTGATCATTAAAAAGCTACGTTTCAGTAAGCCAGACAGAGAAGGACAGAATACATGATTCTACTCACACGAGGGCCCTGGAATAGGCAAATCCAGAGTCAGAAAGTCGGATGAGGTTGCCAGGGGCTGGGGCGGGGGATGGGGCGCAGTGTCTAATGAGCAGAGTCTATGTCCGGGCTGATGAAAAAATTGGTGCAGACAGTGGCGATGGTGACGCAACATTGTGAATGCGTTTAATGCCACCTAATTGTACACTTATAAACAGTAAACATGATAAATACCACGTTATGAGTAGAGTCTATCACGCTGCATCCATTAAAGGAAAACAATACAAAAACCAAACCGGGCACTTGTGTGCAGAAGCCAGCTTCCTCAGAAGTGGCTGTCACTGTCCCTGTTTGTAGGGGTGGATATACGGTCTGGGGAGATGGCGCCGTCCACCCCATGGTCACCTGGAGCACTGTGGGGTGGGTCAAGCGCAGCTTCGGCTCTGCGGTCCTTAACCCCCACCCATGTTCACTGTCATTCCTCGGGGTCAAGCGGAGTCTGCAGTTCACCTGCGTGAACCCACCCCAGCCCCCCGGCTGAGGCAGGCGCTCAGGGAGGAGTGTCTGAACCTGCGTTAGGGAGGGGAGACAGTCCAAACCTGCCCACAGCCAGCATTCTCCCTCGTGCTGATAACGGCCCCATCCAGCTCTAACTGGTCACGTCAAAGCATCCTTGAAGGTAGCGGGTGTCTCTTTCCCATATCTACAGGTTTGTCCCAGTGGCTGCACGTGGTGGCCACAGCTCCTGTCTTTAAATCGAGGCAGCCGAGGGAGGAGTTTGAAAGCTGCTTCTTGTCCAAACTCACTGAAGAATCTTAGGCCAGAGGACCGCCCCCCATCTATGCAGCGAGGGGGTCAGCCCAGGAGACAGAGGCAGTCCCTCAAGCTGACTGACACCCCCCGCATCGGTCAGGCTGTGGCTTGGCTGGGGCACCCTCTGTTTCCCACGGAAGCCCCTGCATGTCTCTCACTGGACCCTGTATTAGCTCCTTAGGGCTACTGCAACAAATAGCCACAGATGCAGTGGCTTAAAACCACAGAAATTTCTTCTCCCCCGTTCTGGAGGCCAGAAGTCTGAGATCCAGGTGTTGCAGGGCTGCGCTTGCTCAGAGGCTCAGGGGAGCAGCCTGCCTGGCCTCTTCCAGCTTCGGGGGCTCCTGGTGTTTCTTGGCTTGTGGTAGCATCACCCCGATCTCAGCCTCCATCTTTACATGGCCTTATCTTCTTTGTCTCAAATCTCCGTGTGCCTTTCTCCAATAAGGACATTAGTCATTGGAACTAGGGCCCACCCAGATAGCCCAGGATGCTCTCCTCTCGCGGGCTAAATGAAGATCCTTCACTGAATCCCATCTGCAAAGCCCTTTGCCAAATAAGGACACAGTCACAGGTTCCGGGGGTCGAGATATGGATGCAACTTTGAGGGGGCCACCATTCACCCCGCCACAGCCCCCAAGCACATTCTCCGTGAAGACCAGGCATCTGCCTGAGTCTTAGCAGTTCTTCAGCGAATCTCGTTCATCTCATCTCCCTTCCAGGTAGTGCCCCAAACAGACCCAACCTTCTCACGCTGCAGAGTTCTCCATGAAGACCAGCAACCCCAGAGGGGAAAGCTCCGCCACAGACAACCAACGCGCACATGTTCCACATCACAGTTGAACAGGCCCCACAAGGCCAGGTGACGCTCCTGGGGGCTGAGAGGTGGAAGGGAAGGCTACAGCTCACAGTCCACCGCAGACGATGCTGGTACAGCGCCGAAATGTGGAGCTAAGCATGGCGCGCCATAGAGAGTGACGGCCTTCTAGGATATTGACACAGAGAGACGCCCGTGATGTTGCAGACAAAAGAGGCAGCTTATAAATACACACTTTCACTCCATTTTTTGACTGGAATTAAGTGCTCTGAAACATACATCTTGCTGATCTCTTACTGGTGACAATTATGGATGATTTGTAACTCTCCTCTCAATTATCTTGATCTTCTACAATGAACCCGTCAAAAGTCTGTTGACATAAGAAATACTAAAACACTAATACAATCTGTGAGCGTCAAGATTGTTATTTTTTTAAGAATGCAAAGACACGCACAATTTCACCTCAGTTGATGGGCGACGGCCGCACAGGACGAATTGGCCAGAGGGCTGACAGCTGTGGACCCTTGAGAGCCAGAGATCTGCTGCCCCTACTGTCCTTCGGGGGCATCTCCAGCATGGGGATCAGAAGACGGAAGGTTGGTGGAAGCCTGTGTGAGGCCGCTCTGCAAAGAGCCCTGGTTTCTGTGGCCCACCTCCTCCTGTCCTCCTGGGAGACCTGGCCCAGAGCGGCCCCTCCCCCACCCGCAGCAACAGCAGGGGCGCCATCCACAGTGGGCCCCACTCAACCCGGTGAGCAGCTCTCCACTGGCCCGAGGGCGTCCCACGGAGGGCCGCTGCCCAGCTAAGAAGGACTTTGCAGAGGGTGGGGGCTCCACCTCCCCTCCCAGGCCTGGCCCCTGGCCCATGGGGCACCTCAAAGATCAGCCGAGGCAGAAGCGACCTCAGGCCTGCATCTCTGTGACCTCCTCCTTTCGGTCTGCGCTGCCCGCCTACTTCAGTCTGCTCTGTGCTGACTGGGGGTTCCAGCACACAGCCTGTATTGTGCCTCCCACTTACTGGGTGTGCAGTGGGGAGTTCCAGCTCCAGTCAGGCGGAATTACCCTCAATCAGCAGTTCCCGAGCTTGGCACCACGGACGTGTGGGGCCAGGCTCATTCTTTGCTGGTGGTGGGTGAGGACCGTCATGGGCATCGCAGGCTACTGTGCAGCATCCTTGGGCTGACCCACTAGGTGCCACTAGTAACCCCCTCGCAAAATGTCCTGCACATTGCCCATGTCTCCCTGAGAGGGGTGGGGTGGGCAGCACTGCCCTGGTTGAGAACCGCAGCCCTAAATGAACGGGGGTGGTGCACAGGGCAGAGCGGTGGTCCCCCCACCTCCTCCCCGGAAACACCATCAGCCTCCAGCAGAGGAGGCAGCCTTTGCTTTGGGTCAGCTCCTCGGAGCTCCAGGCTGGAGCCAGACAGAGAAAGACAAATACCATATGATCTCATTTATATGTGGACTCTGAAAAAAAACAGACAAAGGATCCAAATGGATATTTGTTACGGACTGAATGTTTGTGTCTTCTCAAAATTTACGGGTGATGATGGTGTTAGGAGGTGGGGCCTTGGGGAGGTGATAAGGCCCTGAGGATGGAGGCCTGGTGAATGGCATTAGTGCCCTTATAAGAAAAGACACCAGAGGGATGATCTCGATCTCTCTCTCTCTCCTTCCTGCCACGTCAACATACAACCAGCAGACTGCCTTCTGTAAATCAGGAAGAGGGCCTTCACCAAGAACCTGGCTGTGACCTCAGACTCCCCAGCCTCCAGAACTGTGAGAAACAAATGTCTGTTGCTTCAGCCCCCCAGCTTATGGTGTATTTGCTATAGCAGCCCAAACTAAGACAGCACTTCTCCAAAGGCCATACAAACGGTCGACACGCACTCGAAGAGATGCTCAATCATTAAGGAAATGCAAATCAAGCACACCAGGAGATACCGCCTGGCACCCACCAGAATGACTATAATCAAAAAGCCAGATAATAACAAATTTTGGCAAGGATGAATAAAAATTGGAACCCTCTTAATTGCTGGTGGGAATGTAAAATGGTGCAGCCACGTTGGAAGACAGCGTGGCAGCTCCTGAAAAAGTTAAACCTAGAGTTACTGTAGGACCCAGCAATTCCACTCCTAAATGTGTGTGCCATATGAAAGGAAAACATATGCCCACAAAAAATTTATTCTTGAATGTTCATTGGAACTTTTTTGTAATGGATCAAAAACTGGAAACAACCCCAGTGTCCATCAACAGGTGACCGGATAAACAAAGGTGGTATATCCATACAATGGAATATTATACACCCACAAAAAGGAATGGAGCTCTGATTCACACTGCAACATGGATGAACCTCAAAAACTTCATGCTGAGTGAAAGAAGACAGACACGAAATGGCACATAGTATATTAGTCTGTTCATATGAAATGTCCAGAACAGGCAAATCCACACCTACAGAAGGTAGATTAGTGCTTGCCCAGACCTGGGGTTGTGTGTGTGGGGAAAATATGGCTGCCTGCTAAAGGGTGCAGTGATTCGTTTGGGGGGGGGGGTGATGAAAATGCTCTAAAATTGATTATGGTGGTGGTTTCACAACTCTGTGGATATACTAAAAATCATTGAATTATACGAATTAAATGGGTGAATTATATGGTATGTGGATTATATCTCAAAAAATCTGTAAAAAGGAATCGTGTAGGTAAAAGTAAAAAAGCAATGAGATCCACTATTGGGTGCTCACCGCCCAAGTTAAGGAATCGGCTGCTTCCTGATGTAACTTTCTTTCTGAAGTTACACAGAAGCTTTCACGTGGCAACTGCTGTCCTGTTTTCCGTCAGCGCCACCACCAGTGGACAGAGCCCTCACAACATTTCTTTGTTTTGAAAAACCTGAGTGTCACCGCAGAAATCCTGGGTCCATTGTCCTTCAGCAACCAGTGTTGCTATTGAGGATTTGGACACCACCGACTTGCATTCCTGTTTTTCCTCTCTGCAAGTTTGAAAATCTTTAATCCCTAGTGTTCTGAAACGTATGCAGACTTGTCCAGTGGGACAGCCAGCTTCTAACACGGCCCCCATTGATTCCGCCGCCTGGTCCTCACGGCCCTGCGCTAGCCCTCTCCTTGAGTACCGTGTTCTAAGCAATAGAATACAGCCGCTTTGAGGGGATGCTACTTCCACGCTCAGGGTCCAAAAGACTATTACTCCATCTTGCTGTCCCACCCTGTCTCGCGCTGACTTGGATTAAAGAAGCATCCGTGTTGGAGAGGGCCATGTGGCAAGGCGCTAAGGGTGACCTCCAGGCCACGAGGGACTGAGGGCCTCGGTGGAACAGCCCTTGACGAGGAACTGGATCCCACCAGCACGTCAGGTGAGTTTGGAAACAGCTCATTCCCCAGTTGAGCCTTTGGAGAGACCCAGGCCCTGGTGTGCAGCTTGACTGCAATCTCGGGAGACGACGACGGAGACGACCCAGCTGACTTGCACCCAGATTCTTCACTCAAGAGAATCTCTAAGGCAATAAACATGTAGTCTTTTAATCTGTTACATTTGGGGGTCATTTGTTACAGAGTAACAAGTAGCTAATGCACCACTGTGGGCCTCTTCTTATTCAGTGGGCTGTGCCCTCAATGAGCTCTTTCAATCTTAGAAGTATTCTGGTCTTATTTCTTTTATACTTTCTTCCTGTTTCTTCCGTCCAGAGAACTCCCACTGGTTGGATATGGAACTTCTTGGATAGAATCTTTATTAAAAAAAGAAATCTATTTTCCATTTCTGCCCTTTTTATTCTACTTTCTGGGAGAGTCTCATTATTTTATCTTCCAATTCTTATTGAATTTTTTGTTTTGGTCTTTTTTTCCTAATGTCCAAGACTTGTATTTTTTCCATCGTATCCCGCTCTTATTTTACAAATGCAAAATGTGCTTCCACGTCCCTGAGAGTGTTGTCAGTCCCACTTCTTGCTTGACTTTTGTGGAACTTCTACGATCCGCGGAGACCCGAGGCGATTAGTCTGTGTTGGAGAATGAGACAGGAAACGCCGAGGAGATGCTGTGTGTGCGCGTGTGCAGGCGGGAAGCGGGGAGGGTGCTTGGCATGACGGGCACGTGGGTATTTTCATTGAGAACCCCCAGGTACAGGAGTGGAAGCCTTTGCACTGGGGCCAATTGCTCAAGGGAAAAATGCCCCACTCTGAAGCCTGAGATCCGAACAGAAAGCTGACTGCTGGCATCCTGGCAGTGGGAGGGAGAGGGGCGTGTACACTGCACAGTGCGGTGTGGAATTTAACCGAAGCCCTGATTTCAGCTGGGCAGCCACCTTTGACGTCTGTGTTGTTTCTATAGACAGCGGGCTGTGTTTCTTGTAGGGAGGAGGGATGGGCACCTGAGAGCACGGCCCAGGGGCAGAGGCCCGGGGCTCCTCTCCTCCATACGAACTCTCGTTCCTCGTCTGTTCCTCTTTGGCCTCCTCCAACTGCGGGGCCTGGAAGCTCTAAGCTCTTCCCTACTCCAGCAGGATGCCGGGAGGCATGGGCAGGTGAAAGGAAGGCAGGAGGGAGGGAGAAGCCACCATTTTTCTTCTGCCGGTGGCCCAGCGACAGCAGACAAACACAGGCTCTGACGTTCAAGCCCCATCAGTGTTTTCCAAAGCAGTGGCGCGAGTTCCTGGGCACGGCGATGGCGGTGGCGGCGGAAAATCTGACCTGGGGCATCTCCACCCACTTCTCCTTCTCCCCGTGCTTCTCGGCCCTTCTGCCATGTCCCGGCATGAAGAACCCTCCGTGCTGGGGCTGCTCTGCGTTCCCCACTAACCGCTGGCTGTGTGTCCTCAGAAACCAGACTCCTCCCATCTTCTCTCCCAAATAGGTAGTGAGAGGACCGTGCTCACTCCTTCTGTCTTAATATTTTACTTATTACAGTGAAATAGATGTGATATTTGCCATTTTAACCTTTTTTAAGTGTAAGGTTGAGTGACATTTAATAAAGTCACAATGTTGTGCTACCATCACCACTATCTAGTTACAAAAATTTTCACCACCCCAAACAGAAACTTTGTATCTGTTAAGCAATCACTTCCCATCCTCCCCACCCCAGGCCCTGGCAACCTCTGTTCTCCTTTCTGTCTCTATGAATTGGCCCATTCTAGGGACCTCAGCTAAGTGGAATCACACAATACTTGTCGGTTTGTGTCTGGCTTGTTTCACTCAGAATGAGTGTTTCATTCCTTTTTATGGGTGAATAATATTCCATTGTGTGGATGGATCACATTTTGTCCGTCCATCATCTGCTGGCAGACATTTGGCTCCTTCCACCTCTGGCGAATGTGAACAGTGCTGCTGTGAACATGCATGTGTGACTTTGGGTGGAGTCCCTGTGCTGTAGACCGAATGGTTGTGTCCCCCCAAATTCATATGTTGAAATTCTAAGCCCCGAGGTGATGGTATTGGGAGGTGGGGCCTTTGGGAGGCGATCAGGTCACGAGGGCAGAGCCAGCATGAATGGGATTAGTGTCCTTATAAAAGGGATCCCAGAGAGCTCCCTCACCCCTTCTGCCATATGAGGACCCGGCAAGGAGATGCCACCTGTGAACCAGGAAGAGAGCTCTCACCCCACACCGAACCGGCCAGCACCTTGATCTCGGACTTCCAGCCTCCAGAACTGTGAGAAATACATTTCTTTTCTTTATAGGATGCCCAGTCTGTGGTATTCACTTACAGTGGCCCAAATGGACTAAGGCGATCTGTTTTCAACTCTTTTGGGCACATCCCTGCGAGAGGAATTGCAAAGGTGTTTCCTGACGGCGGGAGGGTGTGAACAGCTCTGACTTTCGGGCAGTGACGAGCACGGTGGTAAGGCGTCTCAGGGACGTGAAGTTCAATCCCTCTCTCCTGACTGAGAAGGGTCAGAAGAAGGAGCTGCAAGAGTTTCGGTGTGATGGCCAATTTGGGGTGTTGGGGGTGATGGAGGATGGCGGGGAAGCGAGGGGAGGCTATAACAGCTCCCACAGAGTCGGTCACTTCCTTCCCTGTGTGCCCCCAAGAAGAGCCAAGTCACCAGGGCGGCGCTGCCTCTGCTGTCAGTTCTTTGTTTTGTGGCCGTTTCCCCACCGGCGCAGCAAGAGCAGGATTCTCAGAGAGGACGCGAGCACCGCTTGGGTTGTGTCTTCTCGTCTCCCATCTGTTGTGATGGCCTCCCCAACCCCTCCTTCTAGAAGTTGTCACCAAACTGAAATGAAAACCTTAGTTTTCTGATTGTGGACGTGACATGTGTTCATTATAGAAAAAGGGAAATGTAGCCCCCGAGGGCGGAAGCCCCCTCATGCTCTGTCACTCAGACCATCGCAGTTGGCGTATTTGGTGTTCAGTTCCAGTCACCCTGCTCATTCTGGAAGTCTGGGAGGGCCCTCCCCAGCGTAGCACTCCACCTCCTCACATGCCCGCCTCTCCGGCAGGAGTGGGCAGCTCTTCTTTTGCATGAGAGCAATTCACAAAAAGCAAAACTGTTTCTCAGCCCACACCCCCTCGTTCAAAATGCTGACAGCTTTGGGTCTCAGGAAAAAATAAGTATGTTCTTTTAGAACTTAGATTTCCTACCTTATTGTTCAGATCAAGGGTCAGCAAACCTTTTCTGGGCCAGATGGTAAATATTTTGGGCTTTTCAGGCCAGACAGTCTCTGTCACAAAGACTCAACTCTGCCATTTAGTGTGAAAACAGCCACACTATCACACTATACACACACTATAACATACAGCATATGTACACAAATGGACGTGGCTGTGTGCCACTGAAATTTTACGTGCAAGCACAGGGGGAAATCTGGATTTGGCTTGAAGTCTGTAATTTGCCAACCCTGATTTAGATTTTTGTCAGAATTTGGGCTAATTCTCAGCCAAGTCATGGTTGCGAAGCAGCCACACAGAGCTGCCTTTTCTTAGTCTTTTCTTCTGCAACGGGGTTGAGGTCAACAAATGAGTCTGACAAAGATGGTGTGACTGAGGGCGCAGCCAGAGAATGGGCCGGCCGCATCACAGGGCTTCTCACACAGGGCGGTGCTAAGCCCGGGATCAGTGGGCAATGCCCAGGCGCATTTTTGGTTGGTGGGGGTTCTACTGGCATCTGGTGGGCGGAGGCCAGGGATGCTGCTCAGCACGCTCAATGCGCAGGACGGTCCCACCAGAGAATGATCTGGCTCCAAATATCAACAGCGCTGAGCTTGAGGAATCGTAACTTAAACACGAGCATGACAATGTAGAAAGCCTATTTGCTGGAGCTCCGTCGTATGGATTTCTTAGTGGAAGTGTGACCCATGCAGATGAGAAAATATTTGACCAAAATGTTAAAGGAATGCAAAATGCAACAAGAACAACAAGCATGCCTCTCACCTCAGGGTCCCAGCCCCTGTCCTGCAGACAACTTCTCTCAATTCATTTTTGTTTATCTTTCCAGGTTCTTAGAAATTTTAACACAGAATCGTTCCATACCCTACAGACCTTTCGGTTTTCATTTAAAAAATCCTGGTGATTTTTCCATGTGATTCGTTTTCACAAGGCAGAGTTGTTCCTTAAATGGTTTAAAGTCTAGTTCCAACACAACAGAGTATATTTTACATACCACCTGTTCATCTGCAGTCCTGTGGGGCCCTTGCTTAATTGAAGCCTGCAGCACACCAGTGCCCATTTTAGACGGTGGGAGGCATAATTTCACAATTATAAGTAGAGGCTAAAAGATGAAGGGAACTACAGGGAAGATGAATAGTCCAAAAGCTGCCATGAGAAAGAAGGGAAAAGAGCAGAGGGAAGAAGAAGCATATGGCAGAATATCAGACTCTTACGTCCTGAACACAGGGCAACCGTAGGGTTTGGCCTGAGCGCTAGAAGTGGGGATTGTCATTGGTGGAAATGGAGAAGGCTGCGGGAGGAGCAGGTTGCATTTGTGTGTGCCTACCACCGTCAGCAGTACCGTTCAGGGGTATACTGTTTCCTAGGGTTGTCATAACAAATTAAGACAAACTGGGAGACTTAAAACAATCGAAATGGATTTTTGCTATTCTGGAGGCCTGAAAACGGAAATCGAAGGTTGGCTCCTTCTGGAGGCTCTGAGGAGAAGCTGTCCCAGGCCTCTGTGCTGGCTTCTGGGGGCTGCCGGTGGTCCTTGGGGTTCCTTGGCTGGTATACATCGCTCCAATCTCTGCCTCTGTCATCACCTGCTCTTCTTTTCTCTGTCTTGTGTCTGTTTCCCCCTATCTTTTCCTATAAGTCATCTCTCACTGGATTTATGGCCCACCACCAATCCAAGATGACCTCGCTTTGAGATTCTTAGGGGAATTACCTTTGCAAAGACTCTTATTCCAAATTAGGTCTCATTCAGAGCTTCCAGATGGGGGAATCTTTTGGGAGCCACAATTCGATCCACTACAAGTGGTTTCTAGTACATTCAGAGAACTGCATAACCATCACCTCTATCTAGTTCCAGAATATTTCATCCCCTCAAAGCAAATTCCATGCCCGTTAGCAGTCACCTCCCATCTCCTCTCCCCCGAGCCCCCGGCAACCACTCATCTGCTTCTGTCTCGATGGATTTACCTGTGCTGGATATTCCATGTAAACAGAATCATACAGTGTGTGGCTTTTTATGTCTGGCTTCTCTCACTCGGCATGTTTTGCAGATTCGTCCACATTGTAGCGTGTGTCAGAGCGTCAGTCCTTTCTATAGCCAAGTAAGAGTCCAGTGTGTGGGTGCACCACATTCTGTTCACATAGTCACCCACAGATGGACATTTGGGTCGTTTCCACCTTTTGGCTGTTGTGAATAGTGCCGCTGTGAACAGTGGCGCTCAAGGACTCTCTGAGTTTCTGGTTGCCCTTCGTTGGGGTCCATACCTAGATGTGAAATGGCTGAGTCATGTGGGAATTCTCTGTTTAACTTCTGGAGGAACTGCCACACCGTTTTCCACAGAGGCAGCACCACGGCCCTTGCTTCTGACACCTACTGTGAGTTGAAGCATTCCCAAAGCCATCCTCAGGTTTGACAGTTCACTAGAAGGACTCACAGAACCCACTGGAAGCTCTTATACTCGCGATTACAGTGAAAGGGTACAGATTAAAGCCAGGCCAGGAAAGAAATGCACAGGGAAGCCCCCAGCTGCCCTCTCCCAGGGGAATCACAGATGGTGATTCCTTCTCCCCGTCACCCCGTGTGACAATACACACCAATGCCGCCAACCTGGGAATCTCGCTTAAGCCTCGGTACTCAGAGTTTTGTTGGGGGCTGGTCACATACAGTGTGTGTGGCTGACTTTTATTTTCCAGTCCCTTCCAGAGGCAGTACTCACGCACCATGGCCCAAAGCCCTCGGGCATACAGACACTTCTATCGGGCGGAACATTCCAGGGGGTTAGAGGTCACCTCCCAAGAGCGGAGAGCAAAGGCCTGACCTCTCCTAGGCAAGGTTAATTCTTCACCACAGACACAGCTTGAAGAGTTTCGTCTGCTATTGTTTTCTCTCCTGTCTTCTTCCTGGAGTGTGAATAATTACCCTCTCCCCATTGTTTAAAATTTTTATTGAGGTAACAAATGCAAAACATAAAATTTGCTATCTTAACCATTTCTAAGCATCCAGTGCAGTAAAGTACACTCACACTGTCGTGCATCCATGTCCAGATCATCTTGCAAAACTGAAGCTGGGTCCCCATTAAACACTAACCCCCTGCCCCTGCCCCTGCCCCCGCTCCTAGAAACCTCCATTCTACTTTCTGTCTCCACGAATTTGACCACTCTAGGAGCCTTGTATAACTGGAATCATACAGTTTTATCCTTTTGTAACTGGCTTATTTCACTGAGCATAATGTCCTCAAGGTTCATCCACATTGTAGCACGTGTCACAATTTTGTTCCTTTTTAAAGCTGAATAATATTGCACTGCATGGATGGACCACATTGTGCTTCTCCATTCATCTGTCAAGACCACTTGGGCTGCTTCCATCTTTTGGCCATTATGGATGGTGCTGCTGTGAACATGGGTGTGCAAACTTCTCTTCAAGATCTTGCTTTTATTTCTTTTGGATATATATCCCAAAGTAGAATTTCTGGATTGTTGCATGGTAATTACATTTTTAGCTTTTTGAGGAACCACCATACTGTTTTCCACAGTGGCTGCAGCATTTTACATTCTCACCAACAGTGCACAAGATTCCAATTTGCCCACATCCTCACCAACAGCTATTTTCTTTTCTTTTCTTTTCTTGTCTTTTTGAGGAAGATTAGCCCTGAGCTAACTACCGCCAATCTTCCTCTTTTTGCTGAGGAAGACTGGCCCTGAGCTAACATCCATGCCCATCTTCCTCTATTTTATGTGTGGGACGCCTACCACACCATGGCTTTTGCCAAGTGGTGCCATGTCTGCACCCGGGATCTGAACCGGTGAACCCTGGGCTGCCGAGAAGTGGAACATGTGAACTTAACCGCTGCATCACCAGGCAGGCCCCTAGTTTCTAGTTTTTGATAGTAGCCATCCTGATGGGTGTAAAGTGGTATCTCATTATGGTTTTGATTTGCATTTCCCTAATGATTACTGACTGAGCATCTTCATATGCTCATTGCCATCTGTATATCACCTTTGGAGAAATGTCAATTCAAGTCCTTTCCCCATTTCTTTAATCAGGTTATTTGGGGGTTTTTGTTGTTGAGTTGTAGGAGTTCTTTATATATTTTGGATATTAAGGCCTTATCAGATAGACATTTTGCAAATATTTTCTACCATTTCATAGGTTGCCTTTGTGCTCTTTTGATAGTGTCCTTTGACAGACAGAAGTTTTTTTAATTTTTTTTTAAGATTTTATTTTTCCTTTTTCTCCCCAAAGCCCCCTGGTACATAGTTGTAAATTTTAGTTGTGGGTCCTTCTAGTTGTGGTATGTGGGATGCTGCCTCAGCGTGGCTTGATGAGCGGCAGTAGGTCCGTGCCCATGATCCGAAGCTGTGAAACCCTGGGCCGCTGAAACAGAGCGTGTGAACTTAACCACTGGACCACGGGGCTGGACTCCAGAAGTTTCTGATTTTGATGCAGTCCACTTGATCTGTTTTGACTTTTGTTACTTGTGCTTGGATGTTGTATCCAGAAAATTCTTTCTAAATCCAACGTCATGAAGCTTTTCCCCTATGTTTTCTTCCATGTGTTTTATTGTTTAAGGTCTTATGTTTAGGTCTTTGATCATTTTGAGTTAATTTCTGTATGTGGTGCTAAATAACTGTTCACCTTTGTTATTTGCGTGCGGAGATGCAGTGTTCCCAGCACTGTTGACTGAAGAGGCTGTCTCTTCCCCACTGAATGGTCTTGGCGTTGTTGAAAGTCGTTGGACCATGTGTGCGAGAGTTAATCTCTGCGCTCTCCGATTCCATGGGTCCGTAAGTCTGTCTTTATGACAGTACCATCCTGTTTTGATTATTTTAACTTTGTACAAGTTTTGAAGTCAGAAAATGTGAGGCCTCCAACTTTGTTCTTCTCTTTTAAGACTTTTTCTTTCATCTACGTCGGGTCTCTTGAGGTTCCATATGAATTTTAGGATGAATTTTACTATTTCTCTAAAAAACACTGTTGGGATTTTGATAGGGATCGTGTTGACTCTGAGGTCACTTTGGGTAATGTTGATATCTTAACGACATGAAGATTTCCAATCTATGAACATGAGATGTCTTTCCATTTATTTGTGTCTTCTCTAATTTATTTCAGCAATGTTTTTTTAGTTTTCAGATTATAAATCTTTTGCCTTGTTGGCTAAGTTTATTCCTAAGTATTTTATTCTTTTTTTTTTTTTAAAGATTGGCCCTGAGCTAACATCTGTTGCCAATCTTCTTCTTTTTTCTTCTTCCTCTCCCCAAAGCCCCCGCTACATAGTTGTATATTCTAGTTCTAGGTCCTTGTGGTTGTGCTGTGTGGGACGCCGCCTCAGCGTGGCCTGATGAGCCATGCTAGGTCCGTGCCCAGGATCCGAACCTGCAAAACCCTGGGCCGCTGGAGCAGAGTGTGCGAACTTGACCACTTGGTGACGGGGCTGGCCCTAGTATTCTGTTCTTTGTGATGCTATTGTAAATGGAATCGTTTCTTAATTTCCCTTTTGTTTTTTTTAAATTATTTTTTATTGAGTTGATAGGTTACACTCTTGCAAAATTTCAGTTGTACATTATTGTCTGTCAGTCGTGTTGTAGGTGCACCACTTCACCCTTTGTGCCCAGCCCCCCACCCCACCTTTCCCCTGGTAGCCACTAATCTGTTCTCTTTGTCCACATGTTTAATTCCTCATATGAGTGGAGTCATACAGAGATTGTCCTTCTCTATCTGGCATATTTCACTTAACATAATTCCCTCAAGGTCCAGCCATATTGTTGCAAATGGGACGATGTTGTTCTTTATTACGGCTGAGTAGTATTCCTTTGTGTGTATATATATATGTATATACCACATCTTCTTTATCCAATCATCTGTTGATGGGCACTTAGGTTGCTTCCACGTCTTGGCTATTGTAAATAATGCTGCAGTGAACACAGAGGTGCATGGGACCTTTGGAATTGCTGATTTCAGGTTCTTTGGATGGATAGCCAGTAGTGGGATAGCTGGATCGTATGGTAGTTCTATTTTTAATTTTTTGAGGAATCTCCATACTGTTTTCCATAGTGGCTGCACCAGTTTGCATTCCCACCAGCAGTGTATGAGGGTTCCTTTTTCTCCACAACCTCTCCAACATTTGTTACTATTTGTTTTAGTTATTTTTGTCATTCTAATGGGTGTAAGGTGATATCTTGGTGTAGTTTTGATTTGCATTTCCCTGATGCACAGCGATGATGAACATCTTTTCATGTGCCTATTGGCCATCCGTGTATCTTCTTTGGAGAAATGTCTGTTCATGTCTCCTGCCCATTTTTTGATCGGGTTGTTTGATTTTTTGTTGTTGAGTTGTGTGAGTTCTTTATATATTATGGATATTAAGCCTTTGTCAGATGTATTACTTGCAAATATTTTTTCCCAGTTAATGGGTTGTTTTTTTGTTTCAATCCTGTTTTCCTTTGCCTTGAAGAAGCTCTTTAGTCTGATGAAGTCCCATTTGTTTATTCTTTCTATTGTTTCCCTTGTCTGAGAAGACATAGTGTCTGAAAAGATCGTTTTAATACTGATGTCAAAGAGTGTACTGCCTACATTTTCTTCTAGAAGCCTTATGGTTTCAGATCTCAGCTTTAGGTCTTTGATCCATTTTGAGTTTATTTTGATGAATGGTGAAAAAGAAGGGTCAATTTTCATTTTTTTCTATGTGGCTTTCCAGTTTTCCAAGCCCCATTTGTTGAAAAGACTTTCTTTTCTCCATTGTAGGCCCTCAGGTCCTTTGTCGAAGATTAGCTGTCCACAGATGTTGGTTTTATTTCTGGGCTTTCAATTCTGTTCCATTGATCTGTGCCCCTGTGTTTGTACCAGTACCATGCTGTTTTGATTACTGTAGCTTTGTAGCATGTTTTGAAGTTAGGGATTGTGATGCCTCCAGCTGTGTTCTTTTTTCTCAGGATTGCTTTAGCAATTCTGGGTCTTTTGTTGCCCCATATGAATTTTAGCATTCTTTGTTCTATTTCTGTGAAGAATGTCATTGGGATTCTGACTGGGATAGCGTTGAATCTGTAGATTGCTTTAGGTAGAATGGACATTTTAACTATGTTTATTCTTCCAGTCCATGTGCATGGAATGTCTTTCCATCTCTTTACGTCGTCATCCACTTCTTTCAGAAAAGCCTTGTAATTTTCATTGTACAGGTCTTTCACTTCCTTAGTTAAATTCACCACAAGGTATTTTATTCTTTTTGTTGCAATTGTGAATGGTATTGTGTTCTTGAGTTCTTTTTCTGTTAGTTCATTATTAGAGAATAGAAATTGTACTGATTTATGTAAATTGATTTTATACCCTGCAACTTTGCTGTAGTTGTAGATTACTTGTAAAAGTTTTCCAATGGATTCTTTGGGGTTTTTTATATCATGTCGTCTGCAAACAGTGAGAGTTTCACTTCTTCCCTCCCTATTTGGATTCCTTTTATTCCGTTTTCTTGCCTAATTGCTCTGGCCAGGACCTCCAGTACTATGTTAAATAAGAGTGATGATAGAGGGCATCCTTGTCTCGTTCCTGTTCTCAGGGGGATGGTGCTCAGTTTTTGCCCATTGAGTGTGATGTTGGCTGTGGGTTTGTCATATATGGCCTTTATTATGTTGAGGTAGTTCCCTTCTATGCCCATTTTGTTCAGAGTTTTTATCATAAATGGCTGTTGGATCTTGTCAAATGCTTTCTCTGCATCTGTTGAGATGATCATGTGGTTTTATTCCTCAGTTTGTTGATGTGGTGTATCATGTTGATTGATTTGCGGATGTTGAACCATCCCTGTGTTCCTAGTATGAATCCCACTTGATCATGACGTATGATCCTTTTGATGAATTGCTGAATTTGGGTTGCCAAAATTTTGTTGAGAATTTTTGCGTCTATGTTCCTCAGCGATATTGGCCTGTAGTTCTCCTTTTTTGTGCTGTGCTTGTCAGGCTTTGGTATCAGCGTGATGTTGGCCTTATAGAATGTGTTAGGAAGTGTTCCATCCTCCCTAATTTTTTGGAATAGCTTGAAAAGGATAGGTATTAAATCCTCTCTGAAAGTTTGGTAGAATTCCCCCAGGAAAGCATCTGGTCCTGGGGGTTTATTCTTTGGGATGCTTTTGATTGCTGTTTCAATCTCTTTGCTCGTGATTGGTCTGTTCAAATTGTCTGCTCCTTCTTGAGTGAGCTTTGGGAGATTGTAGGAGTCCAAGAATTTATCCATTTCCTCTAGGTTATCCCTTTTTCTGGCATAGAGTTTTTCATAGTATTCTCTTATAATCCGTTGTATTTCTGCGGAGTCTGTTGTTATTTCTCCTCTTTCATTTCTGATTTTGTTTATTTGAGCTTTCTCTCTTTTTTTCTTTGTAAGTCTGGCTAGGGGTTTGTCCATTTTATTTATCTTCTCAAAGAACCAGCTCTTTGTTTCATGGATCCTTTCTACTGCCTTTTGTGTTTCAATAGCATTTATTTCTGCGCTGATTTTTATTATTTCTCTCCTTCTGCTGACTTTGGGCTTTGTTTGTTCTTCTTTCTCTAATTCACTTAGGTATAGTTTAAGATTGCTGATTTGGGATTTTTCTTGTTTGTTAAGGTGTGCCTGTAGTGTGATGAATTTTCCTCTTAATACAGCTTCTGCTGCATCCCATATGAGTTGGTATGGCATGTTATCATTTTCATTTGTCTCCAGGTATTTTTTGATTTCTTCTTTAATTTCTTCAATGATCCATTGCTTGCTCAATAGCATATTGTTTAGTCTCCACATCCTTGTGCCTTTCTCAGCTTTTTCTTGTAATTAATTTCTAGCTTTACAGCAGTATGATCGGAGAAGATGCTTGTTATTATTTTAATTTTTTTAAATTTGTAGAGTCTTGCCTTGTTTCCCAACATTTGGTCTAATCTTGAGAGTGTTCCATGCGTGCTTGAGAAGAATGTCTATTCTGCTGTTTTGGGATGGAGTGTTCTATATATGTCTATTAAGTCCAACTGTTTTAGGTTTTTGTTTAGCTCCAGTGTTTCTTTGTGGATTTTCTGTCTGGATGATCTGTCCATTGATGTGAGTGGGGTGTTGAGGTCCCCTACTATTATTGTGTTGTTATTAACATCTTCCTTCAGGTCTGTTAATAGTTGCTTTATGAATCTTGGTGCTCCTGTGTTGGGTGCATAGATATTTATAAGCGTTATTTCTTCTTGATGAAGTGTCCCTTTGATCCTTATATATTGGCCCGCTATGTCTCTCTTTACCTGCCTTATCTCGAAGTCTGTTTTGTCTGATATAAGTATTGCGACACCTGCTTTCTTTTGTTTGCTATTAGCTTGGAGTATTGTCTTCCACCCCTTCACTCTGAGCCTGTGTTTGTCCTTGGAGCTGAGGTGTGTTTCCTGGAGACAACAAATTGTTGGATTGTTGGATTTTGCCACTCTGTGTCTTTTTATTGGAGAGTTCAGTCCGTTTACATTGAGGGTGAGTATTGATGCGTGTGGGCTTAATGCTGTCATTCTGTTGCTCGTTTTCCGGTTTTCCTGTTTTTCCTTTGTTTCTCGTCCTGTGTGTTTTTGCCTACCCAGTGACTTCTGCAGTTTCTTATGCTGGGTTTCTTAGATTTTTTCCTTACTTATGTTTTGTGTCTCTGTTCTGTTTTTTAGTTTAGTGGCTACCCTGAAGTTTGTATTTAGAATCTCGTTATAACATAGTCCATTTTCTGGTGGTGTCTTACTTCCTTAGCCTAGAGTGTTTCAGTCCCTTTCCTCCTCCCCTCCTAAATTATTATTTTCATCTCTTATTCCAACTTGTGTTGTGAGTTTGTGATTAGAGTGATAAGATTGTCTTTGCTTTGGTGATTTCCTTCCCTTTATCCTAATGCTATAGTTATATATTTGCTATCCTATTCCGATTCTATCTGTCTCCCTTCTCTGTGTTTTGTGACCCCCTTACTCCCTTTTTTTTTTTTTCAGTTATGAGAGCCTCCTTGAGAATTTCTTGTAGTGGAGGTCTTGTGACTACAAAGTCCCTTAGCTTTGTTTGTGTGGAAAAGATTTAATTTCTCCCTCATATCTGAAGGATATTTTTGCTGGATAGAGTATTCTTGGCTGAAGATTTTTATCCTTTAAAGTTTTGAATATGTCACTCCAATCTCTCCGAGCTTGTAAGGTTTCTGTAGAGAAATCCACTGAAAGTATGATAAGGGCTCCTTTGTAGGTTATTTTCTTCTGCCTTGCTGCCCTGAGTATTCTTTCTTTGTCATTCATTTTTGCCATTTTTACTACTATATGCCTTGCAGTAGGTCTTTTTACATTGACAAATCTAGGAGATCTGAAAGCTTCCTCTGCATACATTTCTCTCTCAATCCCTAGACTTGGGAAGTTCTCTTCTATTATTTCTTTGAGCACACTTTCTGCTCCATTTTACTTTTCCACGCCCTCAGTAATTCCGATGATTCTTAAGTTGCATTTTCTCATTGAGTCAGCTATTTCTTGGAGATTTTCTTCAGTTTTCTTAATTCTTAGTTTTCTTTCTTCCTCTGTCTGGAGCCATTCAGCCTGTCTATCTTCGATTATGCTAATTTTCTCCTCGATGTTGTCTATATGGGCCTTCAGGGAATCCGTATTCTGTTCTATCTGATCCATTGTATTTTTCATCTCTAGCATTTCTGATTTATTCTTCTTTATAGTTTCAATCTCTTTTGTGAAGTAACTCCAGAACTCGTTGACTTGTTTCTCTCTATTTCCCTTTACTTCACTGAATATTTTGAGGATAGCTATTTTGAACTCATCTTCACTTAGTTTACCCATTTCCAAGCCCTCAGGAGCTAGTTCTGTATTTTTATTGTTTTCCTTCTGGTCTGGAGCTTTTATAAATTGCTAGATGGTAGAGGAGCGGTTTTTGTGCATGATGCTATTATTCGGCTGCAATTACAGCCTGTCGCCACTAGATGGGGGTCGAGAGGCTTGTTTTCTGAGCCCTGCGCCTTCAACCGCGATGGCGCGGGCCGCGTGGGTTGGGGGGAGGAGGGGCACTTTCACTCAAGCTGACCTGGATTGGATCAGCTCTAGCTCTGGTCTCCCGGGGCCCTGGCTTGCTGGGGTTCCCCCACAGGAAAGCTTTCCAGCGTTAGTGGCTTTCTGCTGCTCGGGAGGTGGGAGTCCTGGACGATCCCCCGATGGGTGGCCCCTCCCTGGCTCCTTTTTGCACCCGCGGCAGTGATCCCCGTCTCTAGGGGAGGGAGAGAAGTTCTCTCCTACCTGTTCCAGCTCCTCCCAGGGCAGCTCCAGCCTCTCTGACCTCCGTCATTTGGCTGCTGTGGGTCTCTGACGGTTTCTGTTACTAGGATTTTTTTTTTTTTTTTGGTTGGAAAGCAGCTGCTCTTGTTGGTTGTACTTTGGAGGGGAGAGAGTCCCGGGTGAGCTCACGCCGCCGTGTTGCTGACATCCCAGATTTTCAGGATTGTATTCTTGAGTTGTCTTTCTATTAGTTTGTTATTAGAGTATAGAAATGCAACGGATTTTTGTACATTGATTTTGTACTCTGCAACTTTGCTGTTGATTATTTCCAATAGTTTTCTGGTGGATTCTTTAGGGTTTTCTATATATAAAATCATGTCATCTGCAAACAGTGAGAGTTTCACTTCTTCATTGCCAGTTTGGGTCCCTTTTATTTCTTTTTCTTGCCTAATTGCTCTAGCCAAAACCTTCAGTACTATGTTGAATAGGAGTGGTGAAAGTGGGTACCCTTGTCTTGTTCCTATCCTCAGAGGGATGGCTTTCAGTTTTTTCCGTTGAGTATGATGTTGACTGTGGGTTTGTCATATATGGCCTTTATTATGGTATAGTACTTTCCTTCTATGCCGATTTTATTGAGTTTTATCATAAATGGATGTTAGGTCTTATCAAATGCTTTCTCTGCATCTATTGAGATGATCATGTGGTTTTTATTCCTCATTTTGTTAATGTGATGTATCACTTTGATTTGTGGATGTTGAACCATCCCTCTGTCCCTGATATACATCCCACTTGATCATGGTGTATGATCCTTTTAACATATTGCTGTATTTGGTTTGCCAATGTTTTATTGAGGATTTTTGCATCTATGTTCCTCAGCGATATTGGCCTGTAATTTCGCTTCTTTGCATTGTCTTTATCTGGTTTTGGGATCTGGGTGATGTTGGCCTTGTAAAATGTGTTAGGTAGTGTTCCGTCTTCTTCAATTTTTTGGAATAGTTTGAGGAGGATAGGTACTAAATCTTCTCTGAATGTTTGTTAGAATTCTCCAGAGAAGCCATCTGGCTCTGGACTTATATTTTTTGTGAGGTTTTGGTTACTATTTCAATCTCTTTACTTGCGTTTGGTCTATTCAGGTTCTCTATTTTTTCTTGGTTCAGTTTTGGGGGGTTGTATGAGTCTAAGAATTTATCCATTCCTTCTAGATTGACCAATTTGTTGACATATAGTTTTTCATAGTATTCTCTTATAATCCTTTGTATTTCTGTGGTATCTGTTGTAATTTCTCCTCTTTCATTTCTAATTTTATTTATTTGAGGCTTCTCTCTTTTTTTCTTAGTGAGTCTGGCTAAGGGTTTGTCAATTTTGTTTATCTTCTCCAAGAATCACCTCTTAGTTTCATGGATCCTTTCTACTGTTTTTTTGGTTTCAGTTTCATTTATTTTGGCTCTAATTTTTATTTTCCTCCTGCTGACATTGGGCCTTGTTTGTCCTTTTTCTAATTCTGTTAGGTGTAGTTTAAGATTGCTTATTTGAGATTTTCCTTGTTTGTTAAGGTGGGCCTGTATGGCTATGAGTTTCCCTCTTAGGACCGCTTTTGCCGCATCCCATATGAGTTGATATGGTGTATTTACGTTTTCATTTGTTTCCAGATATTTTTGATTTCTCCTTTAATTTCTTCCATGATCCATTGGTTGTTCAGTAGCATGTTGTTTAATCTCCACGTGTTTGTCTCTTTCCCAGCTTTTTTCTTATAGTTAATTTCTAGTTTCATAGCATTATGATCAGAAAAGATGGTTGATACAATTTCGCTCTTCTTAAATTAATTGGGGCTTGCCTTGTTTCCCAACATATGGTCTCTCTTTGAGAATGTTCCACGTGCACTTGAGAGGAATGTGTATTTTGCTGTTTTTGGATGCAGCGTTCCATGTATATGTATATTAAGTCCATCTGGTCTAGTTTTTAGTTTAGTGCTATTATTTCCTTATTGACTTTCTGTCTAGTGGATCATTGATGTAAGTGGGGTGTTAAGGTCCCCTACTGTTATTGTGTTCCTGTTAGTATCTCCTTTTAGGTCAATTAACAGTTGCCTTATGGACTTTGGTGCATCTGTGTTAGGCACATATATATTTATAAGTGTTATCTTCTCTTGGTGGAATGTCCCTTTTATCATTATATACTGCCCCTCTTTGTCTCTCATTGCCTGTTTTATCTTGAAGTCTACTTACTCTGACATTAGTATGGCAACACCTGCTTTCTTTTGTTTGCCATTAGCTTGGAGTATTGTCTTCCATCCCTTCACTCTGAGCCTGTGTTTGTCTTTGGAGCTGAGCTGTGTTTCCTGGAGGCAGCATATTGTTGGGTCTTGTTTTTTAATCCACCCACCAGTCTTTTTCTTTTGATTGGAGAATTCAATCCATTTACATTTAGAGTGATTATTGATATATGAGGGCCTAATGCTGCCATTTTATCACTTGTTTTCCAGTTCTTCTGTATTTCCTTTATTTCTCATTTCTTATATTGTGGACTGCCAATTCAGTTTGGTGGCTCTCTGTGCTGGTTTTCTCAGTTCTCTCTTTATTTATCATCTGTGTCTCTGTTCTGATTTTTTGTTTAGTGGTTACTGTGAGATTTGTATAAAAGATCTCGTAGATGAGATAGTCCATTTTCTGGTAGCCTCTTATTTCCTTAGGCTAAGGTGATTCCATCCCTTTCCTCTTCCTCTTCTAAGTTACTGTTGTCACAACTTATTCCATTTTGTATTGTGAGTTTGTGGTTAAAATGAAGTGATTATGTTTCTTCTGGATGTTTTCATTCCATTTATCTTTAATGTTATAATTAAGTATTTGCTAATCTGTTCTGATAACGAGTTGCAATTTTCTGGTTTTGTCTGCCTATTTATCTCCTTGTTCTAGGCTTTGTAAACCCTTTCTTTTTTTTTCAGGTTTGAGAGGCTTCTCGATTGTATCTTGTGTGTGTGTGTGTGGGGGGGGGTCTTGTGGCAATGAACTCCCTCAGCTTTGTTTATCTGGGAAAGTTTTCATTTCTCCATCATATCTGAAGGATAGTTTTGCTGGATAGAGTATTCTTGGCTGAAAGTTTTTGTCTTTCAGAATTTTGAATATATCGTTCCACTCTCTCCCAGCCTTACAGTTTCTGCTGAGAAATCTGCTGAAATCCTGATGGGGTTCCTTTGTCGGTTATTTTCTTCTGCCTTGCTGTCCTTAATATGTTTTCTTTGTCCTTGACTTTTGCCAGTTTTACTACTATATTTTGGAGAAGGTCTTTTTATGTTGATATAATTAGGAGTTCTATTATCTTATTTTACTTGTAGTTCCACCTCCTTCCCCAGGTTTGGGCAGTTCTCAGCTATTATTTCTTTGAACAAGCTTTCTGCTCCTTTCTCCCTCCCTTCTCCCTCTGGAATACCTATAATTCTTATGTTGCATTTCCTAATTGAGTCAGATATTTCTCAGAGAATTTCTTCATTTCTTTTTAGTCTTAGTTCTCTCTCCTCCTCCATCTGAAGCATTTCTATATTCCTATCCTCTGAATTGATAATTCTATCATCCATTATATCAGCTCTGTTACTTAAGAACTCCAGATTTTTCCTTATCTCATTCATTGTGGGTTTTTTTTTTTTTTGAGGAAGATTAGCCCTGAGCTAACATCTGCTGCCAATCCTCCTCTTTTTGCTGGGGAAGACTGGCCCTGAGCTAACATCTGTGCCCATCTTCCTCTACTTCATATGTGGGACGCCTACCACAGCATGGCATGCCAAGCAGTGCCATGTCCGCACCTGGGATCCAAACTGGCGAACCCCAGGCCGCCAAAGCAGAACGTGTGCACTTAACCTCTGCACCAGCAGGCTGGCCCCCATTGTGTTTTTCATCTCCAACATTTTTGATTGGTTTTTGTTTATAGTTTCAAACTCTTCTGTGAAGAATTCCCTCTGTTAATTTCATTGCTGATTTCGTTGAACTATCTTTCTGAATTTTCTTGTAACTCGTTGAGTTTTTTTATGATAGCCATTTTGAATTCCTTGTCATTTAGATTGTAGATTTCTGTGCCTTTAGGATTGATTTCTGGGTGTTTGCCTTTTTCCTTCTGGTTTGGAGTATTAATATATTTTTTATTATTTGATGGGGTTGATTCGTGCCATTGTGTGGTGATAGTATCTGGTCGCAGATTCCACCTGCCGCCACTGGAGGGCGGGCAGGAGCTGTGCGTTCTGAGCCCACTGTGATCCCTGGTTGCTGTGCCTGTCTGAGCCTGGGTCAGTCCTTGGGCCCACAGTGGCACTGTGGACTCTGCTACTGAATGGAAAAAAGATCACATGGGGGCTCAGGGTTGCTGCCACCTGCTCCCACAGTCCTGGTGAGACACGCTCCCCCCTTTGGGGCCTCAGTGATACCACAGGTATTTGTGGCAGCCAGGAGCTCATTCACCTGGGCACACAGATCTGCCACTTCCTCCTAGGTTGCGCCAGCCATTATGC
This sequence comes from Equus quagga, assembly GCF_021613505.1. Lineage (NCBI taxonomy): Eukaryota > Metazoa > Chordata > Mammalia > Perissodactyla > Equidae > Equus > Equus quagga. Next base: position 65,791,780 of record NC_060275.1, on the reverse strand, counting down.
TTGGTAGGCGGGGCCTTCCCACTGGGTCCGAGCCTGGGCCGTTCCCTGGGGTCTTCGGTGGCACTAGGGGCTCTCATACCAGATGGGAGAGTGATCACACAGGAGCTCAGGGTGGCTGTCACCTGCTCCTGCAGTCCTGCCAAGACGCGCTCCCACTCTCAGGGCCGCAGTGGTGGTGTGGGTGCTCCAGCTACAAGAACAGTCACACGCGTGCACAGGGCTGCTGGGGGGCCAGAGAGTTCATCCAGCTCCGCCACCTCCCCAGGGCAGTGCATCCCCCTTCAGGTGTGTATCTGTGCGCATCTCACAGGTGTCTTGTTGTGCTGTGTGGGTGTCCCCTGTGCATCAGTGAATGTCTATTTAGTTGTGGTTCCAAGGGGGAGAGACAAAGGGAACAGCTCACTCTGCCATGTTGCTGATGTCTTTATTTTGTTGAACATTTAATGTCCTTTTTGTTTCATTGCTCCACTGGGGCTGCCACAGCAAATGCCCACAAACCGGGAGGCTTCAAACCACAGGAATTTGTTCTCTCACGGTTCTGGAGGCCAGGAGTCTGCGATCCAGGTGTGGGCAGGGCCAGGCTCCCTCCAAAGGCTCTAGGAGAGGGTCCTTCCTGCCTCTTCCAGCTTCTTGGGGCCCCAGACATCCTTGACTTGTGGCCACATCACTCCAATCTCTCCTCCGTCTTCACATGGCCGTCTTCCCTCTGTATCTGAATATCTGTCTTCGTGTAAGGACACCTGTCATTGGATGAAGGGCCCACCCCACTCCAGTAGGACCTCATCTTAGCTGATTACATCTGTAAAGACCCTGTTTCAATTAAGATCACATTCACGGGTGCCGGGGTGAGGACTTGGACATACGTTTCTGGGAGACATAAGCATGCCCTAAGTGACTGGTCACCTCTCGATTCAGCATCTTTCTCCCCTAAACTGGGCAGAACACACACTGCCACGGTTTGCATCTCTGAACCTGTATTTTGAGTGGTCCTGTGTCTACATTCGTCCTGAGAGCCATTCATGTTTCTGATTACGGCCATTCAGGGCTGAGGGATGGCTTTCTCTTGTCACACACTCTGTGATGCCTTAAATGCTTATTTCCAAGCAGTAGGGGCACCTCCCTGGGTCCCGAGGCCATGTGGCCAAAGTCTTCCATTCCCACTTGGCCTTGAAGCATGGTCCTGGAGAAGGCCACGGGTTGTCCATCTTTCCACAGTGACCCATCCGGCGAGGAGACGCTCAGTGTGCAGGCCCCCTACTGCATCACCAGCTGGGTGGGCGAGGCTGTGGGTCTGTCCACTGCTTGGGGCCTGGGTGTCGCTGAGCCCACCCTGCTGAAGACCTTCAAGTCCTTCTTGGTAGACTTCACACTGCCCCCCAGCGAGGTCCGCGGGGAGCAGACCAAGATCCCGCTCAGCATCTACAACTACATGGGCACCTGTGCCGAGATACTGAAACCTCCCCTGACAGCCTTCCCTGTTCTGGAGTCGGGGCAGCATCCATGGTGTCAGGAGGCGGGGGTGGGATGGGGTCATCCTGAAGGGGCAGCATCTGCGATACTGGGGAGGCAGGGATGCGATGGGGTCAGTTTTAATTCACCAGCCATCTAAGTTGGGGCTGGGTGGGGATGCGTGCATGGGGTGGGGAGGAGTCAGGGGTGACAGATGTGATGGAGCCACTGTCTCTGAGTCCTGGCCTGCACGGTGTGGTGGGACATGTATTACACGTAATGCCATGGAGCAGAGGTTGGCAAACTTTCTCTGTAAAGGGCCAGATAGTAAATATTCAGTCTTTGCCAGCCAGATGGTCTCTGTCGGAGCTACGCAACTTGGCTGTTGTAGCGGGAAAGCAGCCGTAGATGATGCATACATGAGTGGGCGTGACGGGGAGCCCATAAATTTTCATTTCCAGACACTGAAATTTGAACTTTATATAATTTTCATGTGTCACAGAATATCTTTCTTCTTTTGATTTTTATTTCCCCCAATCACTTAAAAACTGTAAAAACCATTCTTAGCTCCCTGGCCTTACAGAAATGCGTGATGGGTCAGATTTGGGTCATGTTGTGCCTACACTGGACACAGAGGCAGGAAATCCTGGAGGTCAAGAGAGTGGGAGCTCTGAATCCAGTTTCTACTTACAAGCTCCCCGACCTTGGCCGAGATATTCAACCTGATGGTATGTCGGTTTGCACGGACGTCAGGGAGAGGGGGGCCCGCCCGTGGTTAGAGTGTGAGTGGGTTAATGCGTGTAGGTGCTCAGAACAGTGACCACGGACGTCCCGCGGACCTTGCTGGTGCTGTTATGGGGGGTTCTGTGCCTGCAGGGGCCATGCAGTGGGACCCTGGCTCCCTCTCAGAGGCAGTAAAAAAGGCTACCGTCTCAGTTTGTTGTGGCTGCTATAACCAGGTAGCACAAACTGGGTAGCTGAAAACAATAGAAATTTCTTCTCTCCTGTTTCCAGAGGCCAGAGTCCAAGGCCAGGGTGTGGGTGGGGCTGGCTCCTTCTGGAGGCTCTGAGAGAGGGTCTGCAGGCTGCTCTCCTGGCTGCTGGCAGCTTCCGGCAACCCTTGGCGATCCTGGGCTTGCGGCTGCATCACTCCCATCTCTGCCTCCGTCTCCACATGGCCTTTTTCCCTCCGTGTCTTCACCTCGTCTTCCCTCTGTGAATGTCTCTGAGTCCACATTTCCTCTTATAAAGATCCCAGTCATGTTGAATTAGGGTTCACCCTATTGACCTCATCGTAACTTGACGACATCTATAGAGACGCTATTTCGAAACAAGGTCCCATTTACAGGTACTGGTGTTAGGACTTCAGTGTATCTTTTGGGAGGACACAATTTAACCCACAACAGCTCCCCTGGGGAGGTGGGACTGGGGGTGACTTTGGAGGCTGGAGGGGATTTCAGATTCTGGTGATGTGGAGGGATGGAAGGCAAGGTGGAGGGACCCTTGAGAACGCAGATCAGGTGGGGGCACAATGGGGAGGTGGTATTTGGGGGGCCTGTGCATCGTGCAGCTCAGGGAGGCCAGGGGCACCTGTCCTCCCCACCCTTGTCATCTTCGCGCACTGTCTCAGCCTGGGTATCCGATCGTGAGTGGAGGGAGGGAGGGGAGAAGGCTGACCATGCTTAGGGGCAGCCATCAGGGGTGGGGGTTGGGGGCCGAGGCGGCGGGTAGAGGGGTGACCGGGGGGCAGGGTCAGGAGTCCGACTGGAGCGAGGCTGCTCTCTGCAGGTCGACCCAGACGTCCAGCCACAGGTCTTAGCCTCACTCTGGCCAGCTGGGTGCTGGGGACATGGCTGACATCCTCCTGGCCCTGCCTGTGTGCATGGGGACCCCCAGGGCCGCTGGCTCGTTCCACGCCAAGGGCAGAAGATGTGAGCTGCAGCCCCAGACCAAAGACACCATGGAAACCAAGAGACTTCACCCCAGAAAACCAGATTTCCTTTTTCTTGAAAACTGAAGGGCCAGGGAGTGGATGGAAGGGCACCGAGGCTGCTGGGTGGTGGCGGTCCTGGGTAGAGGCCGTGCAGCCCCCACAACCCGGCTGTCATGTCAGCACATCCATTCCTCGCCGCCCCAGAAGAGCCCCTGGGCTTTAGCTTAGTGATTCCTTTCACTGGCTCATTTTGCCTCAGTCTCCCTATCTGTAAACTGGGTGTGAGAGCTCAACCTGGCCCCGCTCGCCCTCACAGGCTGCTCTGTGGGACAGGAGGGAGAGAGATCCCGGGCCCCTCGTGCGTCTTGAAGGGATGGCGACTACGCCCTGTGGTCATTTCCGAGCCTGGCCCGGGGCTGGGGACAGCAGTGTCCTGAGTCCCAGCTCAGAGGGGACCTTATAGCAAACGCTTTACTCCTTTTTTCTGTCGTAAATTCTGTGGCGCCACCGAATGGTTGGGTCTCCCCAAGAAGACGTTGTGTGTAATGACGGTGGCAGTCTCGAGGCCAGTCAAGGACTCTGGCTTTGCCGTCTGCTTGGCACAGTGCAAGGTTGGTGCTGGTCTTTGCATCTGACTTCCTGATGCTTATTTGACTCTGTACAAGAGCCACACGTAATGGACTGTCACATGCGAGCTTCTTGTTCCTTGGGTCTTTAATTAAAGGAAAATGTCAACTGGAGAAAAATGTGGTCACCGTAGGTTCCAGAATAGAAACGAGACACCCAGAGGCCATAGAAAGGAATTCCTGGGTGTAAAATATGGGTGATTCTTTCATTGTCGCTCAAAGCAATCACCGAAGTCCCTGCTGTGTGCTGGGCCTTGTGCAGGCATCAGAAGACCCTGGCACCCAGGACGTGGGGTGCCCCCGTGGCCAGGCTTGGAGCTCTGACACCCCAAACCCGGCTTTCTTGGACACATATCTCTGTGGCTGGCCCTGGGCTGACTATTTTACCTGCATCATTGTCAAGTGCTTGCATGAGCCGAGGATAGAGAGGCTGTGATGGAATCGTTCCTGGATGGGAGGCTCAGAGGTGCACTGTCACACGTCCGTGGACCCCCAGGGAGTGGATGGCAGAGCTGTGTTAGAGCTGGATGTCTACAGAGGGCTAGGGAAGGCCCAAGAAGTGGCAGCTCCCCTGAATGTGGGAGTCTTTGGGCAAAGTTTAAGCCAGCACCAGGGCCTGGAAGGGCATTCCTGGAAGAGACAACGGTATGCACAAGCAACAGAGGTGAGAGGAGCTTGGCCTGTCCCGGGAATTGCCCATGACACAGTCTGGCTGGATTTGAGGGTCTGGTGGAGAGGTGGGAAAGCAGAAGGCGAGGGGGAGATCAGAGGCTCCCATAGTCATCTGAGTGGGAGCTGCTGTGGCGCGAACCAAGGCAGTGGCCATGGGCTGGTCTGGAGGGGGCCAAGCGGGACATGTGCGACAGGGTCAGAGCCGTCAGCCAGGATCAGTGCCCCAAAGCCCAGCACCTTTATGATCGTCCTTTGCTGTTCCTTTTGTATAGCTTATGGCTGGGAGGAATAGGACCGCAGTTTTAAAAAGCCTGAGTAAGTACAGACGGACCCCTGATCTGGAGGGCGCCCCTCAAGGGAGGCCCCCGAATCTGCAGGCAGGACCCCCAGGTGCCGTTTCAGCTCCAAGCACATGCTGGCTGCTGGCTTCTCAGGTGGAAGGACGCAAGCCCTGCCAGGCAGCGTGTGTTCAGGGATGGCCACACGGCGACTTGGGGAGCGCCCTGCCCTGCGCCGGCCCTGCGGCTCCAGGAGACAGGCTGTCCAGCTCCTTGGCACGCACAGCAGGTTGTTCTACGCCGGACCTGGAAATGTGTCTCGCTGACACTTGGCTCTTGAGTCTCTTCTTGCCTTTTTGGAAGAACTTTCTGGAAGAATGCCATCTTGCGAGTGAGGTGGGAGCCCCTGAAGCACCCTGTACCTCCGTTTGCACTCAGGTGTGGCCAGGCCTGTCCTTGGGCAGGATTTAGATTGTCTGTCATGCTTGCCGTTATAGATTCCCCTGTCTTTCCCTCCACTGCACACCTGGGTGAGTGTGTGGCTTGGCGCGGGCGCTCTGAGGCCTGGGGCCCCCTGGTGTCTTGTTCAGCTGTTTCTTTAGCTCCCGGCGGGGCCTCTGCACTCACTGCATGCTTCATATGTGCTGGCTGGACATATGGACATGGAGCAAAGAACCTGTTCCAGATGGGCTCACGTGCACACATATGCATACAGAGACACGAGTGTGCAGTGCACTCGTATGTACACGGCCATGCTTACACACGTGCACAGACACTAGTTTTCACACGCATGCGCTCACACATCATGCTCACATACCTGAATGCACGTGTGTATGCGCGTGCCATGCTTGTGCACATGCACATAGGCATGCACACAGAAGCTTATGTGCACGGCTCACATATTCACTCTGGGCCTCAGTGGTTAGAGAGAGGTCAGAGGAAGTGCTCTGCTGGCCTCTAGGGGGAGTGGTGCCTCCCATCTGACACTCCAGGGTGGATGTGGCAGGGGAGACTGCCCTTGAACTGACCTTGGTCCCAATGAGGATCTGGACCTGTGGGGGTTTGGGAGGCTGAGGGAAGGAGGGGGCTCCCAGCGGAGTGATGTGAGGAGTTCATTCTGATCAGAAATGGACGGCGCCCTTGAAGGAGACTGTGGCTCTTAGAGAGGGCAGACAAGGTGGGTGGTGTTGGGTGGGCGGTGTGGTGCCCAGATTCCAGGCACCATATGCACATGCCACTCTCTGCAGGTGTACATGAAGATCTCGGTTCCCAAGGGTGTCCGATTTGTCGGGCATCCTGGCAGATGCCATCTGACCAAGAAGATGTGCATGATCCCCGGGGAGGCTGAGCCCAACTGGGTGGTTCTGTCCTTCAGCGACCTGGGGATCAGCAACATCACAGGTGAGGGCCCCATGCATCTTTGGGCATCCTTCCCCCGCCGGCTACCAAGAAGTCCAGGCGCTGACCCCGGTGGGTGAGGGGTGGGTAGGGCAGGAAGTGAGGTCAGGACCATCTTGAGGGACAGGCTAGTAGCTGAGGATGCAGACCAGAGGGAGTGGTCAAGAGGTAGGAGGAGGCGGGGGTGGGGTCTGGGGCCTCACCTTGAGGGACTGGGCTGATAAACTGCCAAACCAATGGAGCACGCATGTTTGCATAGTGCACACAAATGCATGCACAAAAATGCACATGCATACTTGTGCACACACGGAACACAGACAAACATGCAGCACAGACATGTACACACACAAGCATATGCACAGACACGCATGCACGGACACACATATGCACACATGCACCCTTGGGACAAGGGTTGGGGGGACAGCTCCACCCTGGTGGGGACCTGTTCTGAGAGCAAGCACTGAGCGCTCAGATCCCCACAGCTGAAGCGCTGGCGTTTGGAGAAACGAGCTGCTGCCGAGATGTGAAGTCAGTCAGACACGTGGAGGAGGATCCCGCCGACAGGAGGGGCCCCGTTGGGAGGGATCACGTCAGACACAGCGTGCTGGTTGAGGTAAGCCTACATCCTCCCTGGCGGCACTTGGCCAGGGCCCGATTCCCTCAACCGTGAGGCAGGGGTCCAGCTGGAGTGTGTGGTCCCTGCCTGAGCCAGGGCCAGGGCAGCCCCCATGGGTCCCTCCAGGGCTTAGCTCAGGCGAGGGGGGTTCCTTGCTGGAGGACCGCGGCATCCAGGCCCTCTCCGCAGTGCAGGGCAGGCTTTAGTGAAGCAGCCTGCGACCCTCAAGGGCTGCAGAGAGGTGGCCCCCCCGCCTGCCGGTTGGCCATCTTGGAGGGGGCGTGCCTCTGTGTGTGCACTCCCTGTTGGTCGCAGGCAGTTGTAGGCACTGTGACCCAGCATTTCGAGGGTTGTCCTTGGAATGCGTGTGCAGGAGGGACAGAGAACCTGCAGCAGAGGGGCCAGGCGTCCAGCCCTTGTAGACCCCCGGCTGTGAATCCCAAATCTATCACTTTTGCGTGGGGCTGGGCGAGTGTCTTGGTGTTTCCACCCTGCTGTGTAAGACAGGTGCGCTCACGCTCAGCCCACAGTGTGCGGAGGGCCGGAGAGAAGGCTCGCGATGCCTCACAGCGCCGGGCACGCGATAGCAGTGATGCCCATCTTGTCGGGGCTGCTCGGAAGCCTCGGAGCTCAGATGCTGCACCCAGAGCACCCGGCAGACACGATGAAGGTCCTCGCAGCGGCCAGAGCATCCGCCCCTCTCCAGTGGCCCAGCTGCAAACAGCTGTCCTCACTGCCGCCTGCGCTCTGGCGATGCTGAGCCAACGGTCTCCAGCAGCACCTGGAGTCACACGCACAGGGCAGAACCCGGAGGTGGACAGGCCCTAGCTGCCGCGTCGTTGACGTGATGTGATGGATTCACATGTCATGGGCGAGGAATGCGGTCTCCCCGAGCCAGCAGCGTGGGATGGCCTTGACAGGAAGTGCAGAGAGCCCTGGCGCCCTCGGCTCGGCGGAGCGCACCCCCTGGGCCGCAGCCTGCCTCCCGTGGCGTGGCCGAGGCAGCAGTGGCCCCACAGAGCAGCTGGCCAGGCGGCCCAGAGCTCGCGCCTCCTTTGTCTGCGGAGGGGCTTTCCAAGTGTGCAGAGAGGGCCTCTCTGGGGCCTCCTGTCCCCGGCCTTTCCTCCCGTTCACGCCACTCAGCAGTCTCCTTGCAGCATCCTGGGTCCAGCTTTGTACCGACAGAAGGTATGGTCTGGCTAGAGCAGCAGAAAACTGGAAAAACTTGAAAATATCTGGGCAAAAAATGAAGCGTGAATGAGAAAAATGGATTTATGAAACGAGGCGCTGGGTGTGCGGCTTGATAAAGTGGGGAGACCCTCCTGCCTCAACCGGGGGAGAGCTCCGGGCGCGGGGTTCGCTTGCTCGGTGGGTTATCCGTGGACCCTCACAAGACGCTGTGCGGCTCCTGCAAGGGAGGATGCTGCAGGGGACAGAGATGCCTCTCCTCAGAGGCACATGGCAGGGCAGTAGGTGATGGCCATGCCCGGTCACAGGCGCTGTACCAGGCGGGGGAGGAGCCGACGCCAGCCTGCCTGGCTCCCTAGCCCCCCGGGGGACTGCGACCCTCTGCACCTCTGCTGAAAGGTTGAGAGCCTTCGAACACCCCACCATGTCTCAGGGAAGTTCACAGGAGAGAGGAGGAGCTGACCGACTTCCGAGCTGGGAGGAGAGCCCGGTGGGCGTCATGAGTGTGGCCGGAGGCCTGTCGTTGGCCGCGGGCCGGCTCTGGAGGGAGGGCCCTGGGTTCCGACCAGAATCGCAGGACGGTTAAATGAGTGTGTACTGGGCCCCATGTGCTGAAGACACGTGAGCCGTTGTCATGGGGCATTTATGACGGTCCACGGGGATGCGCTTTCCGCTTTAGGAATGTCCGTCAGCTGGTGAGTGGACAGTGGCGCAGTAGCCACAGTCCCCAGTGCGGTGGGGCGTGACTCAGCTGCGGTGAGCACTGGAGCCCTGGCACACGCTGCGATGTGAATGGACCTCAGAAACCTCATGCTGAGTGAGAGAAGCCAGACACAGCATGTGATCCGTATGGCAAATGTCCAGAACAAGCACGTCCACAGAGCAGACAGGACAGAGGCACTGGGATGTGCTACAAGGTTGCAGAAAAGTCCTGCTGGAGGCTGCAGTGGTGACATCATGCAGGGACCACGTTCTGGAACCTGGCCAGGAGCCAGCGTGACCCAGGAGCAGCTGAAAGCCAGGGCATCGTGGGGAAGAAGGGCACAGGAGAGAGGCCGGCGCCAGGGTCCCTGGGAGCAGAGCTGGCAGAGGAGAAGGGGCCTGGCAGCCGTGAGCAGCCCCACTGGCTGCTTCTGAGGCTCTTCTGAGGGATGCGTGTCCAGGAAGCCCTGGATGGACAGAGGGCCGTGCTCACCACCAGCAGAAGGGCTCAGGGTCTGTCTCTGTGGATTTGCCTATTGTGGCCATTTCATATAAGTGGAATCATACACTATGTGATCTTTCATGTCTGGCATTTTTCACTCAGCCTAAGGCTTTTCTTTTTTTTTTTTTAGGAAGATTGGCCCTGAGCTAACATCTGTTGCCAATCCTCCTCTTTTTTTCTGCTCTAAAGACCCAGTACATAGTTGTGTATCTTAGTTGTAGGTCATTCTTGGTCTTCTATGTAGGATGCTGCCACAGCATGACTGATGAATGGTGTGTAGGTCTGCACCTGAGACCCGAACTAGCAAACCCTAGGCTGCCAAAGCAGAGCCTGCAGACTTAACCACGTGGCCACAGGGCTGGCCTCCAGCCCAGTGATTTTGAGTTGCATCCACATTGTAGCATGTGTCAGCGCTTCATTCCTTTTAGTGGCTGTATAATATTCCATTGTATGGATATACCACATTTTGTTTGTCCATTCATTTGTGATGGACATCTGGGTTATGAATCATTTTTATGATTGTGCAGCTGTCAAAAGCCACTGTGGCCAGGTGCTGGCCAGTGACCCCAACCCTTTCCCCAGTGAGGGGCTGAGCTGGTCAATCAGGGCAGTACTGACGCCTAAGCAAAACTTCCAAGGCTCTCCCTGGAGCCTGTGGCTGAGCAAATGGCCTGTGCGCTCCACGTGGGGCCTGCCAGTGGCTGGTGAACAGCTCAGCGTCTTCCAGAAGGGTGTGCTTGGCCTCTCAGCTGCCGGCCATGGCAGCTTTGCTGAAGGATTGCCAGCGAGGTGCTCAGGGTGGGTGTCAGGTGGTGGCTGTGGGTGAGGCAGAACGCCGGTGCAGACCGCCACGCAGGATCCTGGGTTGGTACAGGAAGTGGACGTGCTTCAGACAGGTGCCTCCTGGACTCATCCGTACAGACACAGGAGGGATGAGGCCCTTCTTTGCAGCCTCAACGGAGGGCCTGGGGGTGGGGCGGAAGAAGGGGGATGAGAGACTAGGACAAGAGCTGACTGCTTGGAAGCACTGAGGAGACGCCAGGCCCTGTCTGAAGTACACCCAACCCCCCATCACAGGAGGGCCATGTCTTCATCACCCTCCTCTAGAAATGAAAAAACAGAGGCCCAGAGAGGTTAAGTGAGCGGATCCAGGTCACCCAGCAAAAAATGGGTATTATTAGTCAGAAGTTCTCCAGAAACAAAACCAAGAGACTTATTATAAGGAATTGGCTCACATGATTAAGGAGACTGAGATGTCCCACCATCTGCCATCTTCAAGCTGGAGACCCAGGAGAGCTGGTGGTGTCATTCAAAGCCCTGAGAACTAGGAGCACTGGGGCCGAGAAGATCAATGTTCCAGCTCAGGCAGTGGGGCAGAGAGAAAGCCCCCTTCTCCACCTTTTGTTCTGTTCAGGCCCTCAGTGGACTGGATGAGCCCAACCCAATGGAGAGGCCCACCCATCTGCTTTACTCAGTCCACCCATTCAAATGCTGACCTCTTCCAGAAACATCCTCACAGAAAGAAGCTTTCAGCAGGTATCTGGGCATCCTGTGGCTCCCTCAAGTTGACACAAAATGCACCATCACAGCGGGGAAGCGGGGACCCCAGGGAGCCACCTGGCTGCAGTGACCATGTACTAACCCTTTGAGGTCTGACCTAAGGACAAGGTGGCCACAGCGTTCCAGTTTGGGGAGGCTGCTGAAAAAGGTCTGGAAAAGCAAAAGCCCCACAGGGGCCGTTCTGGTCAGACAGACCCCCCAAGGTGTATCGGGTTAAGTTCCGGGCTCCCTCTTTAAGAGAACAAGCCGGCTGTCGTCTGTTATTTGGGAGACGTTGTGGAAGGGGCAGAAGCAGGAGCATGCATGGAAGAGACAGGAGACAAGGGATGCGACAGACAGCGAGACAGAGCCCCCTGCTTGGCAGAACTGGGCACCCCTTCTCCATGTTCACGGACGTCAGATGGGGCCTCGGAGCCTGGCAGCCTTTGCGTCATAGTGTTCCCTGCCCAGGGGGAGAAGCAGGCTGGGAGCCGGGAGGAAGGGGCGCAGGGAGGGCGGGGTGGGGGTGTGGGAAGCATGACAAGTCTGGGAATGGTTGGTGAGTTCCTTTGACTGGAGCTGGAGAAGGGGGAGTGAGCCTCAGTTTCTCCTCCTGGGCCTGGGTAGGTGGCCCAGTCCTTCTCTTTGCACCTGTGACTTGGCATCACCCTGTGGAGTCCAGACTCAGAACCACTCCCCCGCACCGACTGCCCCCGCCTCAGCACACGGTTCTCCCCGTTTCTGCTTCAGCCCGAGGGAGCTTCCCGTGCGTACAGCTACAGCACTTTCTTCTGTCCCAACGCGGAGTCCCCGCACCCAGCCTGCCAAGGAAGGGCTGCCTGGCTGGGTCCTTCCTCGCGCTGTTTCAGCTCTCTTGCTGCTAAGTGGACACCCACCCTCCTTGGGGGCTGAGGACACAGCGGCGGAGAACTGAGATGTCCTGTGTGGGGACAGTCATAAACCAGAGTGAGGGCCAGGCATCCGCCATGTAGGAAGGGAACGCACAGACTGCAGGCTGTGGCGCTGATGAGAAGAGAGCGCTGTCAGGAGGAGGCCTGTCCGCGGGGCCCTGGGCTCTGCAGAAGGCAAGGCTTAGTGTCACTTCAGCAGAAAGCTGTGGGAATGAGAGTGGCCCAGAACACTGATGCGACAGAGGAGGACGTGGGAATTAAGGTGGGTTCCGGGAGCTTTAGGATCCAGGGTCCGCCTCAATCCCCTGAAATCGACATTATACCTGCACATGACCCACGAACAGGAAGTGGGTACGCAAGGAGAGTGCCCAGTGGGCGCAGTGGCCAGGGAAGGGCTGGTCCACGCCTCTGCCTTGGTGGCGTCTGGGGAATGCTGGGAAGAACGGGAGCCCTGGCTGCCTGAGGAAGGGCTGCCCCTTCCCCGCCCAGCCCCTCCCCGAGGAGCTGTCCAGCTCACAGCTCGGCGGGGCTGGCATGGGACAGTCACCTAGCGGGCTTTGCCAAGAGGTGGGGCTGAGGATCTGAGCTGGAGTCCCTGGGTGATGCTGACCCCCTGGGAGAACCCCCTCCTGTTGTCAAGGTGTTCAGCGTGATGGGTCCCCGATCCACAGCATACTCTGGACACAGGCTTCTCCTTGACATGTTTTCTGCTTTTTTCATTCAATGGCAATGCATTGCATATATGCTTAAATGATATTTGATAAAGGTGCAAAAGCAATTCAGTGGAGGAAGGAGAGCCTTCTCAACAAATGGTGTTGGAGCCATTGCGCATCTATTGGCATAAACATGAGCTTCAACCTAAAAATCACACCTGATACAAGAATGAGCTCAAAATGGGTCATGCACCTACATGGAAAACTAGAAAACTTTTAGAACAAAACGTGGGAGAAAATCTTTGGGATCTAGGGCCAGGTAAAGAGTTCTTAGACATGACACCAAAAACTATGATCCGTAAAAGGAAACACTGGTAAACAACCTCACTGAAATGAAAACCTTTTCCTCTGCAGAAGATGCTGTTAAGAGGAGGAAATACAAGATACAGACTGGGAGAAAATATTTTCAAACCCAGATCTGACAAAGGACTAGTATCTAGAATACAGACGATCCGTGACACAATGGTTCGACTTATGAGTTTTTGACTTTACAGTGGTGCAAAAGCGATAGGCATTCCTTAGAAAACATACTTTGAATTTTGGATTTTGGTCTTCTCCATGGGGCTGGTGATATGTGGTGCGATCCTGTCTCGTGATGCTGGGCAGCGGCAGCTGCACAGCTCCTGTCGCCACACGATCATGAGGTGAATGACCGATACACCGACAGCCATGCTGTTTGTCACTTTCAGTACAGGATTCAATACGCCATGTGAGGTGTTTAACACTTTATTATAAAGTAGGCTTTGTGTAGATGAGTTTGCCCAACTGTAGCCTCATGTAAGTGTTCTGAGCTCATTTCAGGTGGTCTAGGCTAAACTATGGTGTTCGGTAGGCTAGGTGTATTTAGTGCATTTTTGACTTACGATATTTTCTACTTACATGAGTTTATTGGATGTTACTCCATCGTAAGTCAAGGAAGATCTGTATCTAAAGAGCTCTCAAAATTCAACCGTAAATAAAGCAAACAATTCACTTAGAAAATGGGCAAAAAGAAATAAACAGTTCATCAAAGAAGATGGCAAATAAGCACATGAAAAGATGCTCAACATTGTCAGCCATTAGAGAAATGCAAGTTGAAACACGATGAGTTACAAATACACACCTACCAGAATGACTAAAATAAAAAGTAGCACAACACCTAAAGATGGCCAGGACGAGGAGGAACTGGATCACTCGCACGTCCTGGTGGGAATGTAAATTGGTACAGCCCCTGCTAGTGGTTTCTGAAAACAGTTTGATGGTTAAGAAACTAAACGTGCCACCAGCATACCACCCAGCAATTGCACTCCTCGGCATTTATCCCGGAGAAATGAAGATGTGTTCAAACAGAAACATGTACACAAATGTTCACGTCCACTGTGTTTGTAATAGCCCCAAACTAGAAACAGCCCTGATGTCCTTCAGCGGGTGAGTGGTTAAACAAATTGTGCTGCATCCATACCTTGGAATACTACTCAGCGATAAAAAGGAACAAACTATTGGTACACGCAACAGCTTGGATGAAGAGGATTGAGGGAAAAAAAACCAATCCTAAAAGGGTACATAAATTATTCCGTTTATATGACATTTTCAAAATGACAGAATTTTAGAAATGAAGTCATATTAGTGGTTGCTGGGGGGAGGGGGAGGGAAGGGTGTGGGTGATAAAAAGGAGAAATCTGGGTGAGATCAGTGGACGGTATCAATGTCAGTATCAGTATTGTGCCACTGTACTTGAATTTTGCAAGATGTTACCATTGGGGGAAACTGAGTCAAGAGTACAAAGATTTCTCGGTATTATTTCTTATAGTCACATGTGAATCCACAACTATCTCAGTAAAATTTAAATTGAAAGCATTTTTAAAAAGCAATAAATGTGTACAAATACTGTATGGCCCCACCTCTAGGAGGTACCTAGAGTAATCAAAGTCATGGCGACAGAAAGTAGAATGGTGGTTGCCAGGGGCCGTGGGAGAGAGAAACAGGGATTGATTGTTTAATGGCTTTCAGTTTAGTGAGCTGGAAAGAGTTCTGGAGATGGATGGTGGTGATGTTTGCACAGTATGAGTGCATTTAATATCACTGAACGGTATACTTAAAAATAGTTAAGATGGCAAATTTTACGTTATGTTTATTTTACCACAATAAAAAAAATGGGGGAGTCTGGCCCTGTGGCCGAGTGGTTAAGTCCGCACATTCTGCTTTGGCGGCCCGGGGTTTCGCCGGTTCGGATGCTGGGTGTGGGTATGGCACCGCTCATCGGGCCACGCTGAGGCGGCGTCCCACATGCCACAACCAGAGGTGCTCACAGCTAGAATGGGTACTGGAGGCTTTGGGGAGAAGAAGAAGAAAAATAAAAGATTGGCAACAGATGTTAGCACAGGTGCCAATCTTTAAAAAAAAAAAAATGGGAAAAGGAAAAGCAATACCGTGTATCAGAGGAAATTTAGACAGATGAAAAGAAGGAAAACTTCGTCCCGTGATTCACATCCAAAGGTGAATTCTTTTGACATTTTGTTGTATTTGCTTTCGTAGGATTGATTGTTGTTTGTTTAAACACAGTTTTAACTCATGAGCTCTATAATTTTACATCCTACCCTTTTCAGTGAACATATTCTGAGTGCTATTCCTTGCTGTGGTAAAGCCTTCATAAACAGCGTTTCAGAACAGCTCCAGCATGTTCCATCAGATGACCGCTCCATAATTTGACCATTATAGAACATTGGGAAACATTGTTGGAACATTTGTATGCTGTTTCTATTTTGTATATCATAATTAATACGAGGCTGGATATATTTGTATTTGAAGCAGTCAGTAACATTTTTAACATGTTTATTGGGATATAAGTGACATACAATAAAGCACACATATTTTAAGTGTACAGTTTGATGTTTTGACATACGTGTACCTCTGTGAAAGCATCACCACAATTAAGATAATGAAGATTTCCATTAACTCCAAAAGTCATGCCCCTTCGGAATCCCTCATCTGTGTCTACCCTTGTCATTAGGGAACCACCGATCTGCTTTCTCTCTATATAGATTACTTTACACTTTCTAGAATTGTATGAATGTACTCATACAGAGTGTACTCTCATCACCCTGTTTCCTTCACTCACCGTAATAATTTCGAGATTCATCCATGTTGTTGTATCAATCACGCAGTCATCTTAAGGCTGATTGGGATTCCATTGACCGGATGCATCACACTTCGTTTATCCAGTCACCTGTTGACGGACGTTTGAGTTACTTCCAGTTTGGGGCTATTTCAAACAACGCTGCTGTTGGCATTCCTGTACAGGTGTTTGTGTGGGTGATATGTTTTGCTTTCTCTTGGGTCACTGCCTAGGAACAGAACAGCTAAGGCATATGGTTGCATGTAGGTATATGTATGTTTAACTTTTTTTTTTTTTTAAAGATTTTTTTTATTTTTTCCTTTTTCTCCCCAAAGCCCCCCAGTACATAGTTGTATATTCTTCGTTGTGGGTCCTTCTAGTTGTAGTATGTGGGACGCTGCCTCAGCGTGGTTTGATGAGCAGTGCCATGTCCGTGCCCAGGATTCGAACCAACGAAACACTGGGCCGCCTGCAGCGGAGCGCACAGACTTAATCACTCGGCCACGGGGCCAGCCCCTGTATGTTTAACTTTTTAAGACACTGTCAAACTGTTTCCCGAAGTGTTGTACCCGTGTGCCTCCCCACCGGCAGTGGAGGACGGGCAGTTCCACACCGTCTTCACCGACACTTGGTGTGTTATCAGTCTGTTTAATTTTAGCCGTTCTAATAAATATCTAGTGGTATCTCATTGTGGTTTTGATTTGTATTTCCAGCATGACCAATGATGTTATCCATCTTTTCACGTGCTTATTTGCTGTTATATCTTTTTTGGTGAAGTGTCTGTTCAGCTCTTTTAACCTTTTTTGAATTGAGTTGTTTATTTTTATTGAGTTTTGAGAGTTTTTAAAATATATTCTGGATACAAGTCCTATACCGGATACATGCTTTGCGGAGATATTTCTTGCAGTCTGTGGCTTGTCTTTTCAATCTCCTAATGGTGTCTTTCAAAGATGAGAGGTTTTTAATTTTGATGGGGTCCACTTCATCAATGTTTCCTTTATGGATTATGCTTTTGTTGTTGCATCTGAGAAATCTGTGGCAACCTCTACCTTTTCTTTTCAAACTTCTTTACATTTATCAATGGCTGTGACCTATTCAGAGTTCATTTGGGGACCAGGTTACGTATGGATCATGGTTCATTTTTCTGCATCTGGACGGATCTTCGAGCACAATTTATGGAAGAGACTTTCCTTTCTCTATTGAGTTGCCTTAGCACCTTTGTCGGTCCATTTCTGGGCTTCCTGTCCTGTCCCACCGTGTGTCGTCTGTGCCGCACCGGCGCTGCCCGGCTGTGGTCGCTGTAGCTCAGAGTGAGTCTCACCATCAGGTGGTGTGGTCCTCCAACTTGGCTCTTCTTTATCCACGCCATTTTGGCTCTTCTAGGTCCTTTGCATTTCCACATAAATTCTGCCGTCGGCTGTGCCGTTTCCCCAGAGGACGCTGCTGGACTTGGTTGGGGCTGCATCTACTCTGCAGATCAGTCTGGGGAATAAGGAGCATCTCCGCAATGTGGTCTTCCGACCAAGGGACGCGGTCGAGCTCTCCGTTGATCTGGGTCGGCTTTAGTTGCGCTGGTGGTTTGTGGTTTCCAGCTACAGGTCTTGTGCGTCTGGTGCGGGATTTGTCCCTGTGAACGTTTCAGCCTTGGTGCGCTGTTGGCAAAGCTGTCGTGAAGCCAGCTCCATTCAGCTGTGCCTCCTGGCGCTGCAGGCAGAGCCACAGTGGACTCGCCTCCCGCAGTCCTGCCGCTCGGCTCTGGGCAGAGACAGGGGGATGCCTCTGGGTGTCCCCTTAAAGCCCCCTGCTTCCCTCCACTCAGAGAGAGTCCACATCTCCACACCCAACAAATACGAATTCCAGTACGTGCAGCGGCCGCTGCATGTCACCCGTTTGGACGTGGCTGTGTGAGCCCACAACGACGCCCGCGTGGCCTTGTCCCCTGGGCCCAAGGACACCACAGGCATGATGGAGATCGTCCTGGGGGGGCACCAGAACACCAAATCCTGGATCTCCACCAGCAAGATGGGCGAGCCCGTGGCCAGCACACACACAGCCAAGATCCTCTCCTGGGATGAATTCAAAACCTTCTGGATCAGCTGGCATGGAGGACTCATCCAGGCATGACTGGGCTGGCCGGGGTGGGCACGGGAACCTCGTGCTCCTCTGGGATCGGCTGCTTCGCTCTGTGTCTGCCTCTGATTGGGGGCAGGGAGGAGGGCGTGAACACAGGGCACAGCCTCAGGGTGCTCACTGTCTGCCTGGAGTCGCTTACAGAAGAAAACATGAGAGCTGTGGGGGAGGAAGGGCCTGGGCTTCTGGGAGAAAGGTCAGGGCGAGTGGCTAGGGAGAAAGAAAGTGGATATGAGCGGGTGACATAGGGGCTGGGGACTTTCGGGGCCAAGCAAAGGGGACATAGAAAAGGAACAGCTAACACAGCTTCCTAGAGGAGGGACATAACCAAGCTGGATTTTGAAGTATGAATAGGAGTTTACCAGGCAAAACAGGGAGTGCAGGATATTCCAGACAGAGGGAACATCATGTGCAAAGGCACAGAGGTTCCAGGGAGCCCAGCGACTTTGGAACTTGTAGATGCCATGCTGTTGGCCATGTAATGGGTGGGGTCATCTCTAGTTTCACTGACCATAGCCAGTGTCACTGCTGCCTAAGCACTACCATGTGCTTTCTGCCATTGTCCAGCAGCCTTGGCCTCTTTTCTAGGTCGGCCATGGTCCAGAGCCATCAAATGAGTCTGTCCTTGTGGCCTGGACCCTCCCCAGGGCACCAGAGGTCCAGTTCATTGGCTTCTCCACTGGCTGGGGCTCCATGGGCGAGTTCCGCATCTGGAGGAAGGTGGAGGTGGATGAGAGCTATAGCGAGGCCTTCACCCTGGGGCTCCCACACAGCGCCATTCCTGGCTCTGAGCGGGCAGCTGCCTCCATTGTAGGCACATCTGCCTGCAGCCTGGCTCAGCTTTGCTGGGAGCCTGTGCCCCGGAGGCCTCCAGCCGCATACCCACTCACCTGAAAGCAGCTTGTAGTGATGGGTGTTTCTCTATGATGAGCACTGGGGCCAGACCCAGAGATGACCCCGACCCTACCCTTGAGGGGCTCCTAGTCTGGCCAAGAAAGCAGGTCCAGAGCCACCCAGTCCAGGCCCTGTGTGAGGCCACCCCAATAGTGAATTCTGTGAGGGCAGTGGGTCTTGGGCGAGGTCCAAAAAGACCAAAAGGCCAGGTGAAATCAGCCAGATGTGGGGAAAGGAGTAGGGGTCTTCGGGGTCCTGGTGAGAGGGGCAGGCATGCAGAGCATTTGCTGAGCAGGGGCAAGAGGCTGTGGCCTGGGATCTCTAGGGTTGTGGCTTGTCTCCTGTAGCCCAGGCACAGGAGGGGAAAGTGGGGACAATACAATCGATCTAATGTTGGAAGTTAGAAGGGTGGAGAGAGGGTGAGCGGCCGAGGGGCAGACGCCTGAATGTGGGGTCTCCAGCCTTTCTGACATCATGGGGTGGAAGCCCAAGGCCCTGGGCATGTGGCAGTTGTGGCCAGATCACAGGATGTTGGAATCTATGATTTCTGAGGTCCAAGGTCAAGTCACAGGTGGCTGTGGGGGTGGGTGGCCCAGATGGAGGTGAGGGGTTTAAGGGAGGAGGCAGGTAGGCATGGATGGAGAGGAGACGAAGGCTGAGAGCTGTGTGCCAGTGCCTTCAGCACAGTGAGATGGAAGGGTGGAGGAGAAGCTGGGAAACCCAGAGGAGGGTGGTGAGAAAGTGGCCAGGTAGGCCTCATCATAGGAGGAGGCTGCAGGAGCAGTGGCAGCCTTGATGGGGCAGGAGGAAAGGCTGAGGGAGGAAGGGAGGTGCAATCAGGGGACAGCAGGTGTTCTGGGGGTCTATCAGCAGTGTTTTGGCCAGAAAGACCAAGGGAAGGAAGAGAGAGTACCAAAGGGATGAGAGCAAAGAAGACCAGAAATAATAGAAAAAAAGAACTTAAAAATGCACCAACAGGGCCCAGTCCAGTGGCCGAGTGGTTAAAGTTTCGCACGCTCTGCTTTGGCAGCCCAGGTTCGCGGGTTCAGATCCTGTGTGTGGACATACTCCACTCCTCAGCCATGCTGTGGAGGTGTCCCACATACAAAAATAATAGAGGAGGATTGACACAGATGTTAGCTCAGGGCAATCTTCCTCAGCAAAAGAAAACAAAATGCACCAACAATACCACACATGTATGAAAATTTTCTAAAAAATCTAATTACTCATGTTAAAGAGAAAATCACATTTTGTATTGGAAGTTAGAAAAAATATTTAGAGTGGAACCACAGTGTCTGGATTGATGTATCAATATTTGTGAGATGCAGCCAAAGTTGTACTTAGAGGGAAATGTATAGCTTTAAATGCACGTTTAAAAAGCCAGAAAGAAAAGAGTAATCAACATAATGAAAAAGTAGAGAAAGAACACTGAATTAAAGCTAAAGAACACTGAAGGAGGTGTGTAGAAGAGGGCCAGCCAGTGGCCACCGAAGCAGGGGGACCGGGCAGGCTGAGTGGGCAGGGGGTGCAGTCCAGTCCCAAGGAGCAGCACCGGCAGTCAGAGGGTGGTGGCCGATGTGAGACCACAGGCGGGCTCCCGCCTCTGGATAAAGCTGTCTCTCGTGCACCCAGGGGACCAGGAAAGGCCAGTCCCCAGCCCAGCCCTCTTCTCCTTCCCACCAGGAGACGTCATGGGAACAACCCTGCACCACCTCAGCAGCCTCCTGCGGCTGCCCTTTGGCTGATCCATGATCCACTTTGCGCCCAAGATCTATGTCCTGAAATATCTTCAGGACACCCAGCAGCTCAGCCCCGAAGTGGAGAAGGAGACTGCTGATTCCCTGGCACAAGGTACTGAGGGGGAACTCCCAGGGTGGAGGGTGTGGGGAGGGGGCAGCCTTGACCATGCTGGGGGCATGGATGGGGAGGAAGTGCGTCAAAGAGGCCACTGGGTGGCCTGATCTGGTCACTGTCATCAGGAGCCTGGTGTCCACACTTGCTAGGACAAGGCCCTGAATGCTGGTAATCAGCCACAGAAAGAGGAACGGCATCTTTTAAAAACAGATTTTCTTTCTTTCTTTGTTTTTTTTAATAAGCGCAATATAACAGCATTATAAAAACCAGTTAAAGGAAAGAAACCCCTTGTGACCCCCTGTCCGAGTTGGCTCTAGGCTCACTCTCCTGCCCTCCAGCAGCACAGATGAGCTTTGACGCTCTTGGTGCCTCATCATGTGGCACCTTATGGTGGCCCCACCCCGCACCGTATGTGTGAGATTTGTCCGCCGGGTTGTGGGGAGCTGTGGCCCGTTCACCTCCATCACTGCATGGAGGGACCGTGGTCAGCGCGGCTGTCGATGGGCATTGGAGCAGTTTGCAGTTCAGGCTTTTGGAATGGTGCCTCTGTGAATCAGTGCTCACGTGCTGGAGAAAACACGTCTAGATTTCTGTGGGGGCAGATGGCTGGGGTGGAATCACTGGCTCTCAGTTTGTAGCCACTTTTGAGGCTGCACTGTGTGTCCCTCACGTGCATTTATAGAGCACAATGTACAGAACTCTCCTCTTGGACCCGTCGGGGCTATTTCCAGTTTTCGCCCCCTAAATCGTGTAGCGCTAAACATCTTCAGAAATGAATAACATAGCACTGAGAAGCTTTGGAAATAAACAAGGCAGACTTAGACATCCAGAAATAAACAACCAGCACTGAACATCTTCAGAAATAATGTGGCGCTGAACACCTTCAGGAACAAATAACGCGGCGCTGAATACTTTCAGAGACAACAGCACTGAGCACCTCCCATGACAATGGATCAGGTCCTTAGGGTAGGGAACAGCCCTGCTTGTGGGACTTGCTCTTCTCGGTGCCTTGGTTTCCTATCCGTGTGATAAGAGGGTTAAGTCAGTTGATTTCAAGGTCCTGGGGCATCCTGGGGTTTGCCTCTGGCCTTGGGCTGGAGCTGGAGTGGACAGGAAGCATGGAGGGGCCTGACTCCACTGTGAAGCTGGCATCCACACATGCCAGGCATGTATGTCAACCCCCGTCCCCTGGTTTCCCATGAAACCCACTGGTGTTGGTGTCCTGTGGCTGTCGTAATGGAGGACCACAAACTGCGTGGCTGAGCACCACAGGAGTGCATTCCTCCCAGTTCTGCAGGCCTCAGGTCTGAAGTCAAGTTGTCCGCAGGGCTGGTCCCCGGTGGAGGCTCTGAGGGAGCCTGTCCAGGCCTCTCTCTGGGCAGAGTGCTGGTGGCTCCAGGTGCCTTTGCTTGCTGACACATCACCACGCTCTCTGCCCCTGTCGTCACACGGCCTCTGTGTCTAAGCGAGTCCCCTTCGTTCTCCCTGTAAGGACACCTATTGGATTTAGGGCCCCCCACTCCAGGATGACCTCATCTGGAGAGCCTGAATATAATTACATCCACAAAGGCCCTTATTCCCACTGAGGTTCCATTTGCGGCACCTGATGGACACGAATTTGGGGGGACACTGTCCACCCGGCTCAGGGCTCCTTCTGCCTTTCCCCGCCCCCTGGACACAGCTGCGTCCCTCCAGTAGGGCAGGCCCCAAGCCTCCGTGCCTTCGGATCCTTCCTTCCTCCCTCACAGCTTGTCCAGCTCAGCAGCTCTGCCTACACTGAAGAACCCTGCCCTGCTTGTCGCCCTGCCCGGTCCGAGCCCATCGACGTGCTCGCCTGGACAGTCCCCGCCTCCCCAGTCTCCCCACTTCCTCTCCAGACCACCCCCTACAGACGTCCCCTCACATCCCTCCCCGCTTACCTGCCCCCGCTCCCTGCCACCCTCACAACAGGCGGAAGGCCCAGCCCAGCCTTGGAGGCCCCAGGGGCCAGCCTGACCTCCAGCCTCCCGCTCCCCCTGCCCCCTGCTCCAGCCACTCCAGTGCCTCCTATTCTCCGAGCACACCAGGCTCAGCTCCAGGGGGCAGAGCAACTCCCGTCCTGGTGGCAGAGGGCACCACCTTGAGATGGTGCATTTCACTGACCACCAGGCGTGGCCGAGGGCCCGTGTGTGACCAGGAATCAGGCAACAAGAGGAATGAAGTAGAAGTTTATGCCACCCCAGGTGTGGGGCAGTTTCAAGGACCCCAGATGTGGATGTGGGGCAGTTTCAGGCACCCCGGATGTGGATGTGGCATTGTTTGGGGTTCCCAAGGTAGGACATTGTCAGGCCCAGGCCCAGCCATTCACCAGGATGCTGTCTTCTGCTTGCCCCGCAGGCTACCAGCGACAGCTGACCTACAGGCACCAGGACGGCTCCCACAGTGCATTCAGGGAGCGAGACGCATCAGGGAGCATGTGGCGGGTCCTCACTCCCAGGGCACAGCCACAGGGGCTCCCCTACTGGAAGCCACAGCATGGCCAGAAGGCTCAGGCCTGATCCCCAGGGTGACGGGCACCTGGCTGGGAACTGGTGACAGCTGTGGTCCCAGGTCCCGGGGCTCAGAGGGCGGGATGCGCCCACTCTGCCTGGTCCTGGGCTTGGTGGGGGCTTGGGGGGTGGTGGTGACAGTTACGGTTACTCTTTCTGTTGTTCCCACAGTGCCCAGGAACCGAGCCCTGCTCTCCAGCCCCTCGGGAGCTGGTCCTGGGGGCTCTGGGCCTCCTTAGAGCCCGCTGGACCTAGGAATGGGGGTGATTCAAGCAGGAGGGGTTGGGCTGGGGGAGGCCAGACCACCACCTCGAGGCTGCGGGGTGGGGTGTAGGCGGAGCGGCCTGGGGTCTGGTTTCCTTTGCAAGCGGCCCCCTCTGGCTTTCAGGGCGACCAGGTCAGGGAGGGTCCAGGGGGTGGGAGCGCCTGGGTCTTGTTCCCTGGGATCCTTGGACCACAGCAGTTCTTGGCATCATTGGGGATTTGCCTTGTCCTCTTTGGGGCTTACTGAGAAAGTGGGGCACCCCCAACTCCTGTCCCCAGGGGCCCCCTCAAAGTACCAGCTTGCCGGCGCTCACAGCAGCTGTGGGTGTGGAAACTGCCCTGTGCTTGAGCCGACAAGGGTGTCCATGGCCCAGGAGTGGCGCCAGGGGCCTGGGAGCAGGCATGCGCCTGGCTGAGCCTGCACTGCGTGCACAGCGGTGCTTGCTTGGCTCCAGAGGGGCCCAGGCTGGGACCGGCCCAGCCCTCCAGCCTCCAGTGCTCATCCACTGTCTCAGTTCTGGTCCCAGGGCCTGGCCTTGCTGACAGCCTGTGACGCAAGGCTGCCGTCACACTCTGGCAAGCAGAGGCCCCTGCCTGCCCTAGGGACGGCCAGAGTGGCTGAGTCACTCTCCCAAAGCTGGCAGAGCCCAAGCAGCCCTCAGAAATAGCGAGCTGTGACTCTCCCACCGTGCACACGCACACAGCTGGAGCAGGACCAGTTCCACCGTGGTCATGGAAACGTGACACACAGCAGCTTCCCCTCCCCCCCATCCTGTGAGACAAGCCTGTTGGTCTCCTAACATGGACAGCTCCCTGAGGACTCTGGAGGACGAGGCTGCAGGAAGCAGTACCACCCGGGCTCTGTCTCGTGTGAGCTGTGCGGCCTTAACCCAGATGCTCAACCTCTCTGAGTCTTTTTCCACACCACACATCCCTCTGAGGACCGGGAGGCAGGAGGCAATGGGATAAGGGTGTGGGCAGCTCACTGAAGTGCTGGGTGCCCATCGGGACGGATGCCCTGTTTGTGCCTCTCTCTGAGCACTCAGCTGAAGGGTCCGGGATGCAGCCTGGAAGCCTTACAACTCAGGCTCCGTTATACATGGCTTCCTGTTTGCAGTGTGCATTCATTCGTTCATTCGTTCATTCAGTGAGTGCCTGCTATGGGCCAGAACCCATTCTGAGTCCCCGGGGAACTAGAAAGAAATGGTCCTAGTTCCTGGAGCTCACTGCCCCAGGGAGAGAGACTTGTATGAGATGTAATCATTGTCTACTGCTGGGAACAAGTCACCCCAAAATGTCGCCACTTAAAGCCACAGACATTTGTCATCTCGATTCCTGTGGGTGGGAATTCAGGAGCCGCTGGGTGGGTGTTTCTGGCTCAGGATCTTGCCCGAGGTGGCGACGGAATCAGCTCCCTGATTTCTACCCAATGGTTCTCCTGCGTCTTTTGTTCACTCTGTCGTTCATCCTTGGGTCCCACCAGCTATCGCTCAGGGGGCACTCTGACACCAGGAACAGCTGGGCTGGGGGACTCGGTAGGCAAGGGACAGACTGCAAAGCCAGGGATGGACAATAATGACAGAGGCATATCCATCCCACAGTAGGACTGTCTGCAAGGCTTCCTCTGGGGAGGGACGCCTGGGCTGAGCGTTCAGAGGCAAGTGGGACCTCATCCTGTGAAGAAGGGAGGGGGAACACCATGTGTCAAAGGCCTGGACGGAACAACTGAAGCTAGAGGGTTGGTGGGTTTTTCTAGCTGAAAGCAACAGAAAATTGGCTGAAAAGCAATTCTGTACATCAACTTAGACTGCAGGGCTGGGGAGGCACCAGCATTGGCCAGTCCGATAGCCCCACAAGGCATCAGGGCCTCTGGTTCTTTCCTTTGGCCCCTGTGGACTCCCTCAGCATGGTGGCTGCTACCCTTGTGGTGACAAAATGGCTGCAGCTGCTCCCAGCATCACCTCATGTACCCATTCCAAAGCCATTCGTAGGCCCGGAGACTGGAATGACCATAACCATGGCTGGCTAGGGCCACAGAGGGGCTTTCGTGTCCGAGGTACCTGGCTGCTGGTTCCCAAGCAAGACCCAGGGTCTCTCAGCAAGACTGGGGATCTCTTGGAGAATGGCTGTGGAGAAAGGATGAGGAAGATCTCCTGCACGTGGCAGGGGCAGGAGGGCCTAGACCAGTTCACAGAAAGGCTTTGAGTACCAGATGAGAAGCAGACCTCGAGGCGGGGAGGGTCCAGGCAGGAGGGCTGCGCCCTGTCATCCCATACACTTCCATCGAGTGTTCTCGACAGCCCTACGGGATAGGCTGGACCCTGCTGTCTTATAGATGAGGAAACAGAGGCTTGGGCAGTGTGGGGAACATGTGTAGTCCCTCAGTGGACACAAGGGAGATGACCCCATTCTGCGGCCCCCAGCCCCTTCCTTGTCCTGTTCCAGGCTCACTGCCTATGTCCTGAAGTCCTTCGCCCAGGCACGCAGCTTCATCTTCATCGACGAGAAGGAGCTGGTGGCTGCCAGGGGCTGGATGGTCCAGCAGCAGCGGGTGGACGGCTCCTTCCCAGCCGTGGGCAGGATCCTGAACAAGGACATCCAGGTGAGCAGCCTCTCGGGCTCCTGTGGGGCCTCAGCCTTGCCCACCTGCTCTGCGGTGCAGCCTGGGGCTGCTGGGGCGGGGTGCTGTCCCCTCGGCTCAGGGTGGAGCCCGTGAGTCCTCTCGCAGGGCGGGATCCGTGGCACCATCCCGCTGTATGTGGAGCCTGCGTTCCTGGAGACGGGCACGGCCTCGGAGGTGAGCCAGGGCCCAGAAGGTTCAGTGTGGGGGGCTGGGGGTGAGCGGGTCGTTTTCCCCTGCAGGCCGGGCTGGCCATCTTCTAGTGGGGTCATTTCTGCTTTGATTCCCTCCTTCCGTTCAGTAATGAAGGTTTTTCATGCTTTTCAATGGTCCCAGAGCATCCAACTTTTTATAGCCTGAGCGGCGGAGTGAGATCATGGTGGCATGTCTGTAAGGGGGGCTGTATCCTGGGGACGAGCCCTCCCAGCACCGCCCGTAGCCCCCAAGCCCCGTTTGGAGTGTCATTTGGGGCTAGATCAGGTGCCTGGCCACTGACCTGCGGGCCAGCTTCAGAGAGCCCTGTACAAAATGCTGGCTTCTTGACGGTTTTGGTAGAAGGCTGTAGAACCTTTTGGGACAGTTGGTCCTGGACTCAGACAGGGCTTAGGTGTCCTGAGGAACTCCAGCGTCGTCATCACTTCTATAAGGCTGTCCCGGGTGGGGTGGCACGTGCCCCACGGTGCGGGCTCAGCTGGCGGATCTCAGCTCCCAGAGTGGGGACCCCTCCGTTCCTCATAGCGGTGTCAGTTCTAAATCCTCTGACGACGAATCGTGAGCTGTGGCGGCTCTCAGGATTCCTGGCCTCCGAATCCAAATGTAACTGCTGTGACCTGAGCCCTCCGCGCCCATGGGCTTTGCCCAGAGGCCCCTTGCCCTGCGTCAAAGGGCTGAATGGTGTCCCCCCAAAATTCACATCCTGATGTCTTAACCCTGTGTCTTAGCTCAGCTGCCACAACAAAGTACCAGGGCCTGCAGGCTTGAACGACAGACGTTTATTTCTCACGGCTGCAGAGCCGGGCGGTCCCAGATCGAGATGCCGGCCCTTCAGTGCCTGGGGAGGGCGCTCTTCCTGGCCTGTAGACAGCGACCTTCTCTGTGTCCTCACGTGGCCTTTCCCGTGGAGGGAGAGAGAGGGTGAGCAAGCTCTGGCGGCCCTCCCTTTTCTTATAAGGACCCTAATCTGTGATGGGGGCTCCATCTTCGTGATGTCGTCTAAACCTAATCACTTCCCAAAGCCTCCCCGCCCCGTCCTAATACCATCACAGGAGGGTTAGGGCTTCAACACATGGATCTGGGGGAGGGACACAAACGTTCGGTGCATAACCTTCCTGTGACTGTGTTTGGACACAGGGCCTTTAAAGAGGTGATTGTTACAATCAGGTCATTGGGTGGGCCCAGATCCCGTGGGACTGGGGTCCTCGTAAAGGGGAAATTAGGACCTAGGGACACACACAGGTGGAAGATGATGTGAAGAGACCGGGAGGAGGAGAGGCCTGGACAGACGCCTCCCTTGCAGCCCTCAGAAGGGACCAGCCCTGCCCACACCTTGATCTTGGATCGTGGCCTCCAGATCCACCAGACATACATTTCTATTTTTCCATGCCGCCCAGTTTGTGCTGCTTTGTTACACAGCCCTGGTAAACTCATACACCCTACCTCGAGGACGACCAACTGCCCCCGTTGGCCCGGGAATGAGGGGTTCCGAGGACGCACGTCTGGTTGGGTACCTCCTTCCCGTCTGCACCTCTGAGCCTGAGGAACTTCGGTGTTCCCCAGGTGGGCCGTCTCTGGTTTTTGTCTCCGTTAAATCGACACTGAGGTCATTCCAACCTTATCACACTTTTGTCAAGCTGAGCCCTAGTTTCTTCATTCACACGAGAGTTTGAAGGCCCCTGTGCCCTGGGCTGACAGCGGCCCCGGACCAGCGTCCTGGGACGGTTGTAACACAGTACTATGAAATCAAGGGCTTCCAACAGCAGGAATTCATCCCCCACAGTCTGGAGCCAGAATTCTGAGGTCAAGCTGTCACAAGGCCGTGTCCCTCTGGGGGCTCCAGGCGTCCCTTGGCTTATGTGGGCCAGGCCTGGGGTTCAGTTAATCTGCTCTGTCATCCTGGCATGTGCCCTAGGAGCTGGACGGTACATCTTGACACCACACTTTGGGGGCAGTTCCTGTTGCTTTGTCCTGATCGAAAGATGGAAACCTCTGGGAGAATATTCTTTCTGCAGTCTTGACAATCACTAAAGCAGAGTTGTCTTAACTCCATGGTTCCACCTATACCTACAGGAACACCATTTGCTAAATTCATTAATGCTTCTAATCACTCATTTTTCTATTTAACCAGTATTGTTGGGCGGCTCCCTGAACAAGGCCCATGACTGGACAATGGACTCTGTTTCTAAGCTTCGGCAGCTCACACTGGGGGGTGGGAACATGATCAGGGTTGGTGGGCTTCCAGGAGGAGGTGACAATTGAGGTGAGGCCAGGAGGATGATGTGAGCCTGGGCTGGGGTCTTAGCGGCGGGTCTTACCTGCTTCCCCCAGAGCATCTCTGGGTTGACCTGCTGCACTCAGGTGTCCTGGCCAGACTGCTTTTGGAAAAAGTTGGCACCAACTTAAAATAAAGGAGATGAGGTTTGAAAGCGGGGGCGGCAGCTGGTGGGAGCCGCAGAGGGATGGGAAGCAAGGGGCTGCAGACCGTCCAGCACCCTCCCCAGGGACACCCTGGGAACCTGCGGCTGGGTGGTGGCTGGAGTGGGGGCCGAGCAGCCTCCCAGGGCTCCCCTTCCCACACCACCCCGCAGGAGGAAAGGGGCGCCATTGCCAGAGCGAGGCCCTTCCTGGAATCCCACGCACCCCTGGCCGGGGACCCCTACAGCAGTGCCCTGATTTCCTACGCTCTGACCCTGCTCCGCAGCCCTGCAGCCCCCATGGCCCAGCAAAAGCTCCGCAGCCTGGCCATCACCCAGGGTAGGTGTCCCTGCCTGCCACGCAGAGGCCACGCCGAGGGGCTAGCCACAGAGCACCCCAGTAAACAGCATGGAAACATGTGCGTGGAGCTACGAGGCCTCCTTTGCTCGCTGCCTCATTTAGTATGTTATTCATTCGTGATCACATCAACTAGTGGCTTCATTTGATGAAGCGGCTTGAGCCTGCAAGTCGTTTTCCTACCCTGTGAAGCGGGGGATGCTGCCCCCACCCCTCCCGCTGGGGAGGGCAGCGCTCAGGGACCCCAGTGGAGAATGT
Source organism: Equus quagga (assembly GCF_021613505.1). Classification (NCBI taxonomy): domain Eukaryota; kingdom Metazoa; phylum Chordata; class Mammalia; order Perissodactyla; family Equidae; genus Equus; species Equus quagga. The sequence continues at coordinate 65,762,623 of NC_060275.1, read as the reverse complement.
CCCGGGCTTCCTGGGAACCGTCCCCGGGCAGGGCGCTGGTTGGGGGGAGGCTGTAGCTGGGCCCACCCTGACCCCAGCGCGCTGAGCCTCGGGAAACCTTTCCGTCCTCGGGGTGTCAGTCTCCCACCTACAGAGCGGCCGCCCGTTGTGCTCGCCGTGTTCGAGGTGCCCCAGTCTCTGAGCCGCGGCTTCTCCGGATGCCTCCAGACTGAGTTCCCTCCCCGCCAACGCCCTGCCCCTGCCACCCCACGCCTGTCTTCCCTAGCAGCGGTCTGCTTAAGATGTACCTGAAGAATTGCTTTCACTGCTTAAGAAGAAAAAAAAGGTTAAAAAGCAAAATCCTGAAACTACCTAATTGGATGACAGGTCTATTTAGGACTAAATGCCCAAGATTCAGGGCAGGGGTTTTTCTATGGCTTGAGGGCCTTCTACACCTCACATGAGCTCAAGTCCTTGGAGCCTTTGCGAGTGGGGAGTGGCTTCCCGGGCTCTGAGTGGGGACGTCTGGGGCCTGCATCAAGGCCCAGCCCGGAGGGAGGCCATTGATTAGTGATGTCTGCTAGGGTGTCAAAAAGCAGCCATTGACTATTCCTGTCTGCCAGGGGTGCAGGATAGGCTGGGTTGGTCACTAGTTGCAGATCTGAGACACAGCCCCGAGGGCCTTCCTGTCTCAACCATCTCCCCCGTTGCCCTCCTCCACTGGGGTCCAGTCTCCACGTCTCTTCTTGAGACCGTATGCACTGACGCCCACCATGGGATGCCAGGCTGAGCACTGCTGGGGTTGTGGCCCCTGACCAGTCCTGGCCTTGCGGATGGGGTCACCCACTGGAGCCTGACTCATTCCTGGGACGTGGACAAGGACGCATTCCTGAGCTTCAGCAATGGGGCCTCTCAGTCAGGTACTGGCCGCCCCACCGTCGGTGCCTGCTTTGGGCCTGGGTCCTGTGTCCCAGTGTTGACAGGGCCCCAGCTGCCTCTTCCTCTGCAGTGGTCTCAGCCAAGGTGGAGACGACAGCTTATGCCCTGCTGACCTACAACCTCCTGGGAGGTGTGGCCGCTGCCCTGCCTGTGGTGGAGTGGCTGTCCCAGCAGCAGAATGAGCCTGGGGCCTTCTCCTCCACGCAGGCAAGCCGGGCGGGGCCAGAGGAGGGCTCCGGGCTGGGCAAAGTCACTGTGGTTGCGGCTCAGGGCTCATAGCTGGCCAGGAAGCCACTGGGTGCTTCAAGTTCCAGGACAGCTCCTTGCCATCCAAGAGGAGGCAGGAGTGGGGCTGGAGGAACAGATGCACCTGGCTTTGGGACACGGACCATGGATGTCTATGCCGGATTCGCTCTCCGTTCCAGCCACATGGGGCCCTGGCCTCCAGAGAGGGTCCCTGGTGCCCTCAATCTGGGCCAGACCTCCCAGGACAGGGCCGGAGGGACTGCTGGCCACCCGCTCTCAGGGCTGACCGCAGCTTCCGCTCTGTCCTCAGGACACATGTGTGGCTCTGCAGGCCTTGGCAGAGTATGCCATCTTGTCCTACGCTGGCGGGTCAACCTCATTGTCTCCCTGACCTCCACCAACCTGGACTACCAGGAGGCCTTTGAGCTGCACAGGGACAACCAGAAGGTTCTGCAGACGATGGTGCATGTTCGCGGGACTGGAGTGGGCAGTGGTGACGGCAGCCCTTCCCGCCACCTGCCCATCGTGTGTGTCTGCAGGGGGGTCAAGGCGTCTTCCCAGATCCCCAGCCTCCCCATGGGGCTGTTCGCCAGGGGCAAAGGCTGCTGCCTGATGCAGGTTAGGGCACGGGGGCGGGGTGGGGAGGGCACAGCCGCATCTGGAACTCGGACCCCCAGAGGGGCAGGCAGGGGCCCTGAGATCGGAGTTGGGCCAGGCCATGGGGTGGAATGCATGTGCCTGAGAGAAACCCCAGGCAGACTGTCAGCCCCTCGTAATGCAGCCCACCCTGCCCAAGGCAAGGCCTCAGGCAGGTGGCCATGTCTCCTCGGGTGTGGGGTCCTCCGCAGGAAAATTCATCTGACCTTCAATTTGGTGGTCTCTTGTCCCCTGATGTGGGGTTGGCCCGGTGGCTCAAGTTTATTCTCCCTGCCTTGGCCCGAAGAGGCCCTTCCAGCCGGGGCTCAGCTTGGTCTCCCCGCAGCCCTCAGCCCGCATTCTGGGATTGAGCTGTGCTCTGGGCCGTAGCACACCAGCCTTGTTGGCTCTGGCCACCAGGCAGAGAGCAAGTCTGCCTGGAGACCCTCATGGCCTCAGCTTCCGCATCTCTAAAATGGGAGCCCAGACAACACAGTGGGCGGGCGGGGAAACCTGGAGGCAGGCAGACTTGGGCGCGAGACTCGAGACTCGTAAAAATGGGATGATGCTCGCATCCACACCCTCTTTGGCTGCCTCAAGGCTAAGTGGAATAACAGTAGTCCCCCGAGGGGTGGCTGATGTCACCATCATCATCATTCTGGCCATCCCCCACCTTCCCCTGTCCTGCCTCTCCCCTCCCCCACCCCCAGGGCCCCTAAGCCTTGGCCCACCCGCGCCTTTCAGATTGAGGTCACCTACAACGTGCGGGACCCGGTGGCCAAGCTGGCCTTCCAGCTCCTCATGAGCCTCCAGGAGTCCGAGGCCAAGCGGTGCCAGAACCCCAGGCCTGCCTCCTTGGCCAATGATGATAACCCAGAGACCGACCAGCATCACCGAGAGTACCAGGTGACCCTGGAGGTGTGCACCAGGTAAGGCTGCCTGCCCCCTGCTTGGGATTGGTGTTTGTGTGGGTCTCAGCCATCGGTAATGATGCTCTTAGCTAGCAATGCCTGGGGCACGCACCTGGCCTCCCACAGACATTTCCCAGACCAGACCAGAGCCAGTCTTGTGGCTGGACCGGCCCTTGTGGTTCTTATGATTGTGGGACCCACTTCAGCAAAAACCATCGGAACTTTGAGGAACAAGGTTTATTATTCACAGATCCTGGAGGGCATGTGTGGCATGTGCCGGAGGCCACACACCACAGTCACGAGGTCACGGGGAAGGGAGGGAGGGAGCATGGACCTGGGGCTCTGCCTTTATTGGGCTCCAAGGGTGGGGTGCTTAGGGTTTTGTGGGTTCGCTCTTTACTGGCGAATTTAAAACATAAGAGCAGGACTTAGGGTGTGGGATGGAGAAGCGGGGTCGCTCAAGCACTCAGTTATCTAGGTCCCCCAGGACTTTCTGAAGGGGACTTTCATGGGTGGGGTGGCCTGGCTCCTTGACTAGTTTGTCTGGTAGCTGTGTCGTCCAGCTGGCAGGATGTTTATCAAGATGGATGTGGTTGAAATGGACGCCTTTGCAATCAAAGCCTGGCACTTACACTCCAGATGGTTTTGAAATGAGTGGGGGATGGAAGCACTTCTGAATGGACACAGCAGACCCCAGTGACAGGCAGGACAGGCAGGCCGGCTGCGGACGGCCATTTGTGGCCACTGCCTGACCTACCAATCTGGGCCTTTCAGTTTCCTGAGGGTGAGCCCAGCACCAGGCCATGGTGGGTCCTCAGGAGGCACAGGCATCTGCCCTCAGAGGATGCTTGCTGCCATGGTGATAGTTTGGGAGCCCAAAGGTGGGTGATTGCTATGGCACCTGATGCCCATTGGAGCTACCCAGCACCCTCCCCGACCTTGCCCCTGAGCGTGCTGTCGAATGGGGCAGAGGAGCAGGAAGCTGCTGGACTGGCCCCAACTCTCTGGCCCCCATCAGGTCTGCTGGGGATGCCTTTGTTTCTCCTCAGATGTTAGCAAGAATGCACCGGGTGCAACCTGGACACCGGCTCACTCAGGCCTCGCCCCCGCAGGAAGCCTCCCCCTCCTCCCCTGGCCCCTTGGGCCCACGGGCTGCAGGCTCATCTTTGAATGCCAGCCTCTCTCCCTGTCATCAGCACCTGGCACTGGGAGGGCCTGGCATGTAGCAGGCCCCAGAGACCAATTACCCACACCGCATGTCACAGAAGGAGAAACTGAGGACTGCCATTGGGGAGTGACTGGGTCTTCCTAGTCGCCTGGGCTCCCGCGGCTCCAGCGAGCTGCTTCCCATGCTGGGGACATAGCATGGGGCTCAGGACAAAACACGGCCCAGAGCCGATAGGCCCGCTCAGGCCCAGAACCCTCAGCAAGGTCCTCTCCTTGTGGGCTTGGTGTCTCAGCCGTGAACTGGGCCAGCCCATGGAGTTTGTGCAGAGGGCCTGCCAGCTGGGCCCGGGGCAGGACCCCAGGACGCCAGCCGTGGGGGCTGTGGGGGCAGAGGGGCCGTGAATGCCCCCTGAGGCCTGAGTTCAAGGGCCTGTCTCCCTGTCGTCAGGAGGTGTCCGCATGCAGGGTCCTGCAACATGGCGGTCCTGGAGGTGCCCCTGCTCTTGGGCTTCCGGGCGGACGTCAAGAGCCTGGAGCAGGTGAGGCGGCGCTGGTGGGCAGTGGCCCAGGGGGTCTCTGGCCTGGTGGCCCTGCCCAGGTTCCAAATTCCCAGCCCTCCATAAAATGAGGTGGGTTTTTTTTGCCTTTGTGGGCAAAGTCAGTGCCACCTGCTCAGGGGCAGGTGGGGAGGGTGGGGACTGTCCCAACAGGTGATTCTCCTACCAGGCCACCCGCACTACTGTTCACGTGGCAGAGGGCTTTAGCAGACGAGCATGCACTTTGGGGATGACGTGGGGTGCCACAGGGTGTCCTCAGCCCAGGTTCTCCAGAGACCTGCCACCACCCTCACAACCTCAAGAGAGATGAGTCCCATGTCCCCTTTTGTTGCTGAGGAGAGGGACATTAAGGGAGGAGGTGTACTGCCCGGGCTGGAGTATGTCTGCAGTGTGGGGAGGGTTGAGCGGGAAAGCTGGGCCTGTCCTAGGGGTGGGGGTGGTGGGGGGCTGGGTGAGGCATCATGGGAAAGAGAACAGCCAGCACAGAGGCCCTGGGTGGGAGTGGGTTTTTGTGTCAAAAGCTGAAAGGAAGTCCCAGGCTGGTGGGTGGTGGCTGCCTGGTGCAGGTGAGGTGAGAGCAGGTGGCAGGGCTCAGCGGGCACCTGGGGGCCACAGGGAGGCCTGTCCTGGGCTGAGGCTGGATCAGGGGGACCGCAGGGAGGGGAAGGCAGGTGGGCACTTGGGGCAGAGGTAAGCAGCCTTGGGGTTCCTCTCCCCAGTGCTGGGGGGCCAGCAGGGCCTGGAGAGCACTGACTGCCGTACCCTCTCCCCGGCCCATGGGGACTTGCTGGATGACCTTGGCCTCCTCCCGGCCCTCCTCCTAGTGTGGGCCTTGCCGAGATGTGGGAGGAAGCAGGCATTGAGAGCAGAGGGGCCACGTGGACCCTGACCTCTGGCTTTCTTGCCAGCTGCTCCGTGACAAGCACGGCGAGCTGAAGAGGTACGAGGTGGCTGGACACAAAGTACTCTTCTACTTTGATGAGCTACCGCCATTCCTGCCACTGTCTCATACCGTGAAAAAGAAACTGGGGGCAGATCCAGGCAGAGCGGGTGCGGCCGAGGGCTCTGTGCCCCCGCCTGCCTGCTGGCTTTGGTGCAAAATGTTGGGAGAGGGGTGGAATAGTACTCAGGTGTCACAAGGACTGAAGCCCTGACACGCGGCATCGTGGACGAACCTTGAAAACCTTACTCTGGGGGCCGGCTCCGTGGCCGAGTGGTTAAGTTCGTGCGCTCCGCTGCGGCGGCCCAGGGTTCGGATCCTGGCCGCAGACATGGCACCGCTCGTCAGGCCACGCTGAGGTGGCATCCCACATCCCACAACTAGAAGGACCTGCAACTAAGATATACAACTATGTACAGGGCGGGTTTGGGGAGATAAAGCAGAAGAGAAAAAAAAAAGATTGGCAGCAGTTGTTAGCTCAGGTGCCAATCTTGAAAAAAAAAAAATAGAAAACCTCACTCGGAGTGAGAGAAGCTGACACACAAGGCCACATAGTGCGCCATCCCATTTATATGACACGTCCAGAACAGGCACACCCATAGAGACGGAAGGTAAGTTAGTGGTGGCCAGGGGCTGGGGAGGGGACTAGGGAGGAACTGCTCACGGGGACGCGTCTCCTTTTGGAGTGATGGATGCGTTCTGGATGGATAGTGGTTGCACAACATATTAATTCTTAATGACACAGTGAGGGAACCCGGGGGCGGGGTGAAAGAGCAGAGGAGACGTGTTCCCAGGTGGCAGGGAAAAACCCACAGAATTGAAATGGGACCAGGTTTCCGTGTTTCGCGCCCCCTGGGCACTCTGAAATCAGCCAGTTCCGGGCCCACGCGTGGAGACGGGAGCTCCCTCCCCGGGCCCAGCGGCCCAGCCAGGCCGAAGGCTCTCGCCGCTCCTGCAGATCCCTGGTCTGTGCCTGACGTGCGCGCGGTTCCGGGCGCTGCGCGAGCACGTGGTGGGCAGGACGTCGGCGCTGCCCGTCTCCGTGTACGAGCGTGGTAGGCCCGTGCCCGCCCGCGCCCGGCTCGGCCCCTCGCCCTGTCAGCCCGTCACTTGGTCACCCTTCTCCCTCGTCCCGCAGCCTTCGAGGCCACGCGCTTCTACAACGTCGGCGCGCGCAGCCCGCTCGCTGGAGAGCGAGCCCGGCCCAGGGCCCCGTGAGTGCGCGGGGCCACGGCACTCGACACCGCGGGCGCCCGCGAGGCTGTCCTCCCGGAGCTGAGATCAGAGCGGGGAAGGGGGTCGCCAGGCAGCTGGGGGACAGCGGGGTAAAGGCCGGAGGACGCGGCACGGTCGAGGACGCGCCTTCTGTGCAGAGAGGACCCGCTGAGCAGAGTAGGGGTGGCCGGTGAGGGGGCCGCTGAGCCGAACAGGGCGGGGGCGGGCGGCGAGAGGGCCGGGGACGGCGGGGTGGGAGGGCGGCGGGTGTAGAAGCCTGCGGCCCGAGAGCCCACGAGCCGGAGCGTGTCCAGACACAGGGGCACCGTCGGGAGCGCCAGTGGCCGAGGCGATGGGCGGGGCTGCGGAGGTCCCTCAGGACCCTTTCCTTTATCTTTCAAACTTTTTGAAATGGATTTAGATTGCTTTTAGTTTAAAAGTCTTTTTTTTTTTAGGCAAATACTTGCATGAAATTCCACTACTAGGTCAGGGGTCAGGCCTCCCAGTAACTGTCTCCACCCTGTAGGGGTGGCTTGGGATCCCCAGGGGCTTCTTCCCCGCTCCGACCCCGTGTGAGGCGCGGGTCAGGTGAGGAGCAGGGTCCCCCAGCTCTGCCAACTTTGCCTCGTCCCCCAGGCTGGTCCCCCGGCGAGCGGGGTCCCGCAGCCATCCCAGAGGAGGGGGCGGCAATCACGCGCTGCGGCTACGCCCGCGGCTGTGGCGCCCGCGGGGCCCAGCTGTGCGGCTCCGACGGCGTCGTCTACGCCAGCGCCTGCCGCCCACTGGAGCCCGCACCCCTTGGCCGCTGCGTGCTTGGTGAGGAAGCACCTCCCGCCCGGCTTCGGGGGACCCCACTTGGCCCCGGACTGCATCGTCAGATCTTCTCCATCACACTCTCTTCTCTCCATCACCTCCCTCCTCCCCGTCACCTCCCCCTCCTCCCCGTCACCTCC
>NC_060275.1:65751423-65754980 GCF_021613505.1 Equus quagga | reverse complement strand
CCCCTCCCCATCACCTCCTCCCTCCTCTCCATCACCTTCTCCCTGCTGTCTAGCATTGCTCTCTCCTCTCCCTTGCTCTCCCTTCCCGGATTCTGGCCATTGTGCTGCCCAGCTTAGCAGCTCCTGCCCTCCATGTCTGGTGGCAAGGCCCTCTCTTTCCCCACCTCCTGGTTCTCCCTGGTCTGCATCTTCCCCACATCTGTCTCCTCCCACTTTTTTTCTCTGTTCCCCACAGCGCACCTCCCTGACTCTCACTTCCTGCCCCTCCCATAGGTCTGTGTCTCTCCTCCACATGCTGGGGATCAGCTCCTTCAGCCTCTCCCCAGCCACCTCCAGCTTTCTCCTCTACTGTGGCTCCCTGCATCTCTTCCCCAGGCTCCATCTCTCTTTGGACTCCAGACCATCACCCTCTGTCCCTTTGGCTTTCTGTCCTCGCCCATCTCTGTTTCTTTGTATGTGGGTCTCTCTTTGCATCTCTTTCTTAGTCTTGCTGTCTCTCTCCCCACCCCCACCGCAACTTTGTGCCTCTCTGTCGCTCCCATCTCTGATCTCTCTATCCCTGTCTCCCTCATCTGTGTCCTCTCACGTCCTGTCTATTGCTCTAGGCCATGTATCTCGTCTCCTCAGCCCCTCTGGGCTGTCATCCATCTCTTCCCCTTCTAGCACCCTCCCAACCAGTCCCCCTTCCTTCCAGAGCAGCCAGCGACAGCCTCTGCATCATACGCGTACGACTATGATCCTCCCTGGATGATGGGCACCTTGTGGCCAGCCTTGACTTGGAGGGGGAGGCAGAAGACAGGTGAGAGCCGGGCCCACCCCCAACCTCCCTCCACTTGCCCCGAACCCCCACAGGGAGTGGGAGTGACTAATGAACGGGTCAGCTTGTGGGTTTCAGGGGGTTTTCAGGGTGATGAGGTGGGGGATCCATTCTCTCCCCACTCCTTCCCCTTTCCTCCCCCTCTTTATTCCCGCCTCCCCCACCCCTGCACCCAACACACATCAGAGAACAGCTCCATATGCCTGTGTGTGCGTGGTGAGGCTGTGCCCTCCTGAGGACTCGAGTCTAGGAGAGACCCAGCCCTGAGGCCCACTGGGCTCTGGACCCCTGTTGAAGAAAAAGTTATTTATGATGCTTGTTAAAGACGGCAAGGAAGTCCTTATTCCAGGGAGGCTATTGAGATAGGTGGAGGGACCACTGCACCGGGGTCTTGCAGTGTAGAGAGATTGGACCCCCTTCCGAATACTACAAGAAAAACTGGAGCTTTATAGCAAAGGAGCAGGGGTGGGGCGGGCAGTGGATGGAAGAGTACTAAGAGGAAGCGCCAGGGGTGAAGGGAGATTCCAGCTCAACCAACCTCACAGGGTTCTTGCTGAAGGTAAGTCAGGGTGATCAGATTCCCCCCGGGGGTTGGTGGGAGAGGAGGAACCCCATTAGATATCCAGGGTGGTCAGGTATGGAGGATGGGCAGTTCTGACTTAGCAGGATTCTTGCTACAAATGGACAGCGCCCAGATGGACGCTGAAGCCCAAAACTTGAGACCGAGATGAAGAAGAGCTCAGAGGAGCCTGAGTGGAGTTTGGTCAGGGAGAGTCTTTGTCCCTCCCCTGGGAAGGGAGGAGGAAGTGGCCAGGAGACTGGAGAGCCCTGTGAGTGAGGCTGGAAGGGGGCTGCCTGGCAGACTTCCTGGAGGAGGCGAATCTGTTGGGTGTAATTTACAGCAAACTCAAGAGGTTTAAGCAACAGGTTGATTTATCAGCTCACGAATGTGCCGGGTCCTGGGGGCTGGCTACAGCATCAAGCCTCAGGCTTTGTTGTCTGAGCCCTGCCTTCCTTGGGGAGGGTCTCTCCACCCCATGTTGGTAGCAATGGCTGGTTTCCTCCCCACTCAGCAGACCCAACAGGAAACTCCCAGAAGTTCATGAGTGCATCATCCTGAACCATGCGCTGGGTTCCGTCCATGGACATTTAATGTAATTATTAATTATATTAATATAATATGCTAATATATAATATAATTTGTTAATATAATTCATATAATGGGAGGAGGTGATGGAGAGGAGGGGGGAAGTGATGGGGGGGAGAGGGGAGGTGATGGGTTTAGGGCTACTGTTTCAATATTTGTTTCATTATGTCCCCTCTGTTCCTCCTTCCATGCCCTCTTTTGGATTAATTCAGTAGTTTTTAGAATTCCATTTTGATTCAGCTCTCATTGTTTTAGCCCAATTTTTTTTGATGTTTTTTGTTTTTTGGGAGGTTTTTTTGAGGAAGATTAACCCTGAGCTAACATCTGCTGCCAATTCTCCTCTCTTTGCTGAGGAAGACTGGCCCTGAGCTAACATCCATGCCCATCTTCCTCTATTTTATACGTGGGACGCCTACCACAGCATGGCTTGCCAAGCGGTGCCATGTCCACACCCGGGATCTGAACCGGCGAACCCCAGGTGCTGAAGCAGAACGTGTGCACTTAACCACTGTGCCACCCGGCCGGCCCCTAGCGTAATTTTTTTAATAGTACCCCTGAGAATGATGAGACACATTCTTAAACTTTTCATGTTCTACTTGGCGTGAATATTGTACCCCTTCACCAAAAATGTAGCAACTTTGAAGTGATGCATGCCCATCTGTGGTCCTCACCCATCTCTTGTGCTATAGTTGTCACCTGAACAGCTTTAAACAGGTGTTGCCCAGCTCTCTGGCATCTGCCAGCTGTCTCCAGTGCCTTCCGAGAGATCTGCTTTTTGTTTTCGTGTTGGAGGGGTAGATTTTTGTTAAACTTCTAAACTTGAGATAACAGTGGGTTCACATGCAGTTGTAAGAAATAACACAGAGAGATCTCAAGTGCTCTTCACGCAGTCCCCTCAGTGGTAACATCTTGCAGACCTGGAATACACTGTCACACGAGGAAATTGGCTTTGCTACAATCTGCCTCATTTCTTCCTTTTCACATGCACTCATTTGCAACTGGGTCTGCCGTTTTTCCCCTCCTGTAAACTTGTGTAACACAATCACAGTCAGGATACAGAGAGCCGGACACTCAAGGATCCCTCCATGTGCGGCTTTATAGCCACACCCTCCTCCCTGCCCTGGGCCACTGCTTGTCTGCTCTCCCTCTCTATAATTTTGTCATTTCAGGAATGCTAAGTAAATAGAATCGTAGAGTATGTGAACTCTTCAGATTGGCTTTTTTCACTCAACTGAGTTCCCTTTCGATTCATGCGTGTGGCTGCCTGTATCAATAGTTCTGTCAAGTTAAAAAGCAAACTTGCCTATTTTATCTCAAAATGAGTTTATTCATGAATAGCCAAAAAAATTGCAATTTGGAATGTGCATACTCTGGAAGACCATAGTCAAATCCAGAAAATGAGGGGAACTGCTTTTATAGAGAAAAAAGGGGGAGCCCAGAAGGGCTGCTTTAAAGGAAAGTCCATTGGGGGAAAGTGACAGTTCAGGGTGGCAACTGGCTTCTCATTGGCTGGGCTGTGGGGTTTCTCATTGGCTGGGCTGTGGGGTTTCTCATTGGCTGGGCTGTGGGGTTTCTCATTGGCTGGGCTGTGGC